>NW_024060719.1:53495-65995 GCF_016432855.1 Salvelinus namaycush | reverse complement strand
ATCGGACCGTGAAGGAGTACAACAGCTCTTGAGCACCGAGCCTGCCCAACCTTACCCGGTTGAATGTTCCCCGTAGCCCTGCCAGTGCGGCGAGGTGGAATAGCCCGCACTGGGCTATGCTGGCGAACCGGGGACACCATTTGTAAGGCTGGTGCCATGTACGCCGGCCCGAGGAGACGCACTGGAGACCAGATGCTTTGGGCCGGCTTCATGGCACCCGGCTCGATGCCCAACCACCCAAGTTTAAACACTTGTTTTTATTTTACTGTCAAAATGTCTTTGTTGTAAATGTGTTGGAGCCAAACTGATGTCAGTTGTTAAATCAGTCAATAGAGTTCATCAAAATAATGGCCTTGTTGATTAGATGCTTTTTCATTAATTAGTCTGTTGGACAATATGCACACAGACACCATATAGAGGAATACATTTTATAAAAGTTATTCTAGTATAAATTCCCAAAGTTACTTTGGTAAATTACCGGTAGCTTAGCAACTCTCAGGTCACAGTGCAGAGCTCTCTCTGAATGGCAGACACCATTTGACCTCTAACCCTTGGTATCTTCCAACCCCACTGGTCCATGACCTGCAATCTCTATTGCACTCAACACTGCCTTTCCCACCTGGACAAAAGGAACACCTATGTGAGAATGGTATTCATTGACTACAGCTCAGCGTTCAACACCATAGTGCCCTCAAAGCTCATCACAAAGCTAAGGACCCTGGGACTGAACACCCCCCTCTGCAACTGGATCCTGGACTTCCTGACGGGCCTCCCCAGGTGGTGAGGGTAGGTAACAACACATCCGCATGTGATCCTCAAACGGGGCCCCTCAGGGGATCGTGCTCAGACCCCTCCTGTACTCCCTGTTCACTCATGACTGCACCGCGAGGCATGACTCCAACATCATCATTAAGTTTGCCGATGACACAACAGTGGTAGGCCTGATCACTGACAACAGTGCGACAGCCTATAGGGAGGAGGTCAGAGACCTGGCCGTGTGGTGCCAGGACAACAACCTCTCCCTCAACGTGATAAAAAACAAAGGAGATGGACCGTGGACTACAGAAAAGGAGGACAAAGAAAGCCCCCATTCTCATTGACGGGGCTGTAGTGGAGCAGGTTGAGAGCTTCAAGTTCCTTGGTGTCCACGTCACCAACAACCTAACATGGTCCAAGCACACCAAGACAGTCGTGAAGAGTGCATGACAAAGCCTATTCCCCCTCAGGAGACTGAAAAGATTTGGCATGGGTCCTCAGATCCTCAAAAGCTTCTACAGCTGCACCATCGAGAGCATCACAACTGGTTGCATCATTGCCTGGTATGGCAACTGCTCAGCCTCCGACTTCAAGACACTACAGAGGGTAGTGCGTACGGCCCAGTACATCACTGCCTGGTATTGCAACTGCTCGGCCTCCGACTTCAAGACACTACAGAGGGTAGTGCGTACGGCCCAGTACATCACTGCCTGGTATTGCAACTGCTCGGCCTCCGACTTCAAGACACTACAGAGGGTAGTGCGTACGGCCCAGTACATCACTGGGTCAAGCTTTCTGCCATCCAGGACCTCTATACCAGGCGGTGTCAGAGGAAGGCCATAAAAATGGTCAAAGACTCCAGTCACCACTAGTCATAGACGTTCTCTCTTCTACGCACGACGTCGGTTCCGGAGCACCAGTCTAGAGTCTCAGAGAGGCTTCGTAAACATCTTCTACACCCAAGCCATAGACGCCCTGAAATCCATCATCAAATGTGACTACTCCAGGACTATTGCATTGTCCCCTCCCTTGCATTTCACTGTAAGGTTCCCAACACCTGTTGTATTCCAGCATTTCACTGTGAGGTTCTAAGCTGTTGTATTCAGCATTCACTGTAGATTCCACAACTGTTTATTCCGCATTTCACTGGTTGGTACATCGGACGCATGTGAAAATACAATAAATTGAGTATCCTCTAACAGATTGGTCCAGACCGACATTTTGGACCTAACCCTTGGTATCCTCTCTCCCATTGGTCCCAGAGTGATGAAAAGAGGTCATTGGGCGGGACTACCACCCTGCTGTGTCATGAAGTGTCAACAGTGTCAAGACAGTTGACCCCGTGACAACAGGCTGAGAGTAATGTGAGAGTAGAGAGAGGGAGGGGAGGGAAAGGTAGGAGGGAGAGAAGGGGGAGGAGGACAGGGTGAGAGGGAGGGGGTATAGCGGAGGAGGAGGAGGGGGGAGAGGTGAAGAGATGGAAGGACAAGGGGAGAGAGAGTGAGTCGGGAAAGAAGGGGAGGGGAGAGAGGGAAGGGAAGGTTGTAGTGAGGGGGATTTGAGAAAGATAGTACAACAGCTGTCCCCCCAGAGACAGCTGACCCCAGACAAACATCGAGTTACGTAAGACAGGGAGGGGGGGGTGGGGATAGGAGTGAGGGAGGAGGTGGGTGACAGAGGAATGTCTGTCTATCATCTGTCTATCTGTATGTCTGTCTTCTATCTATATGTGTGTATCTATGTACTCATAAACTAGATGTTTTCTGTGCTTTGTGTTTCAGCATGATGAGAAACCCTACTGCACGAAACTGTTACATGAAACGTTTGTGTCCCAGAGGTAGATTTACTGCTTGGGGATGAAAACCCTACTACGACTAACGTTAATGTAGATGTTTGGTACCAAAGTAGATAGCTCTTTGGTGATGAGGAACCCTACTACACTAACTGTTACAGTAATGTTTTGGTACCAGAGGTGATACTGCTGGTGATGAGTAACCCTACTACACTAACGTTACATGTAGATGTTTGGTAACCAGAGGTAGAGTGCTGCTGTGATGAGAAAGCACCCTACTTAACTAACTGTTACATGTAGATGTTGGACAGTAGTACTGCTTTGTGTGAGAGACCATACTACACTAACTGTAATGTAGATGTTTAGGTACCAGTAGTTAGATACTGCTGTGGTGATGAGAAACCCTATACACTAACTGTTACATGTAGATGTTTGTACCAGAGGTGATACTGCTTTGGTGATGAGAAAACCCTACAACTGTTACAAGTTAGATGTTTCGGTACCACGAGGTAGATAATGCTGGTGATGAGAAACCCTACTACACTAACTGTTACAGTAGATGTTTGGACCAGAGGTAGATTACTGCTTGGTGGATGAGAAAAACCCTACTACACTAACTGTTACATGTAGATGTTGTGTGTACCAGTAGGTAGTATACTGCTTGGTGATGAGTAACCCTATCACTAAGATGTTACATGTAGATGTTGGTACACAAGAGGTAGATACTGCTGGTGATGAGTAACCATACTACACTAAACTGTTACATGTAGAGTTCGGTACCAGAGGTAAAGATACGCTTGGTGATGAGAAACCCATACACTAACTGTTACATGTAGATGTTTGTACCAGAGGTAGATTCGCTTGGTGATGAGTACCCCTACACACTAAACTGTTACATGTAGATGTTGTACCAGAGGTAGATATGCTTGGTGTGAGTACCCTACTACACAACTGTACATGTAGATGTTTGGTTACCGAGGTAGTACTGCTGTGTATGAGTAACCCTATACATAACTGCTACATGTAGATGTTGGTACCAGAGGTAGATACTGATTGGTGATGAGAACCCTTACCTATATACGAACGTTACATGTAGATGTTTGGTACCAGAGCGTAGATACTGCTTTGGTGATGAGAAACCTACACACTAAACTGTTACAGGTAGATGTTGGTACTAGAATAGATACTGCTTGGTGATGAGAAACCCTACTTACACTAACTGTTACATGTAGCTGTTTGGGTACCAGAGGTAGATACTGCTTGGTGATGGGTAACCAATACTCACTAACAATGTTAACAGTAGAGTTGGTACAGAGGTGAGATACTGCTTGGTGAGAGTAACCTACTACACTTTAAACGTACATGTAGAGGTTTGGGGTACCAGGAGGTAGATACTGCTGTGATGAGTAACCCTACTACACTAACTGTTAAATGTAGCTGTTTGGTACCAGAGGTAGATACTGCTTGGTGATGAGAACCCTACTACACTGTTAATGTAGAGGTTGGTACCAGAGTCAGATTACTGCTTGGTGAGAGTAACCCTAAACACTGTTACATGTAGAAGATCGTTGCGTACCAGAGGTAGATATGATTGGTGATGAGTAACCCTAATACACTGTTACATGTAGATGTTTGGTACCAGAGGTAGATACTGCTTGGTGATGAGAAACCCTATACACTAACTGTTACATGTAGATGTTTGGTACCAGAGGTAGATACTGCTTGGTGATGAGCAACCTACTACCTAACTGTTAAATGTAGATGTTTGTACCAGAGGTAGATACTGCTTGGTGAGAGTAACCTACTACACTGGTACAGTGTAGATGTTGGGTACAGAGGCTAAGATACTGCTTGGTGATGAGAACACCCTACTCACACTGTTACATGTAGATGGAGTTGTCCAGAGGTAGATACTGCTTGGTGATGGAGTAACCCATAATACTGTCTACATGTAGTGTTTGGCTACCAGAGGTAGATATGCCTTGGCATGAGAAACACTACACTACTGTTACCATGTAGATGGTTGGTACAGAGTAGATACTGCTTGGTGAGAGTAAACCTACTACACTAACTGGTACATGTAGATGTTGGTACAGAGTAGATACTGCTTGGTGATGAGAAACCCTACTACAATTCAAAAAAAATCTGTTACATGTAGATGTTGGTACAGAGGTAGCATACTGCTTGGTGATGAGTAACCCTACTACACTAAACTGTAGCGTTTAGTAGAGTACGTATGCTGTATGGAACCATAAGTACAGTAGTTGGGTAGGCTATACTGCTTGGTGATGAGAACCCTTTCACTACACTGTTACATGTAGATGTTTGGTACCAGATGTAGATATGCTTGTGGTGATGAGACACCCTACTACATAACTGTTACATGTAGATGTTGGTACCAGAGGTAGATACTCTGCTTGGTGATGAGAAACCCTACTACACTGGTACATGTAGATGTTTGGTACCAGAGGTAGATACGCTGGTGTGATGAGTAACCCTACCACTACACTGTTACATGTAGTGTTGGGTACCCGAGTAGATATGCTGGTTGATGAGTAAACCTATACACTAATGTTACATGTAGATGTTGTAACAGAGGTAGATATGCTGGTGATGAGAAACCTACTACACTAACTGTTACATGTAGAGTTTGGGTACCAAAGGTAGATACTGCTTGGTGCTGAGTAACCCTACTACATAATGTTACATGGTAGATGTTTTACCAGAGGTAGATACTGCTTGGTGATGAGTACCTACTCACTAACTGTTACATGTAGAGTTGGTACCAGAGGTAGATACTGCTGGTGATGAGTAACCCTACTACACTACACTGTACAGTAGATGTTTTTGGTACCAGAGGAGAGATACTGCTTGGTGATGAGAATCCTACTACTACAAACTGTTACATGTAGATGTATGTACAGAGGTAGATACTGCTTGTGATGGAGAAACCCTATACACTAACTGTTACATGTAGATGTTTGGTACCAGAGGTAGATACTGCTTGGGATGAAGATAACCCTACTACACTAACTGTAAATGTAGATGTCTTGGACCAGAGGTAGATATGATGTTGGGGATGAGAACACCCTAATCACTGTTACATGTAGATGTTGGTACCAGAGGTAGATACTGTTGTGATGAGTAACCCTAGACACTAATATGTTACATGTAGATTTGGGTCTTTTTTTTCGGACACAGAGGTAGATACCTGCTTGTTGATGAGTAAACCCTACTACATAACTGTTACATGTAGATGTTTGGTACCAGAGGTAGATACTGCTTGGTGATGAGTAAACTACTCACTACACTTTACATGTAGATGTTGGACCAGAGGTAGATTAGCTTGGTGATGCGTAATAACCCTACTACCTAACTGTTACATGTAGAGTGGTTTGGTACCAAGGGTAGACTCTGCTTGGTGATGAGTAACCTAATACACTGTTACATGTAGATGTTGGTACCAGAGGTAGATACTGTTGGTGATGAGAAACCCTCATATACATGTTACATGTAGATGTTTGGTACCAGAGGTAGTAGATTACTGCTTGGTGAGAGATAACCTACTACACTAACTGTACATGTAGAATGTTTGGTACCAGAGGTAGATACATGCTTGGGTGATGGAAACCTACTACACACTGTTACATGAGAGTGTTGGTACCAGAGGTAGATACTGCTGTGATGAGAAACCCTACTACACTGTTCACAGGTAGATGTTGGTACCAGAGGTAGATATGCTGTGTGATGAGAACCCTGATACACGGTTACATCGTAGGATGTTTGGTACCAGAGGTAGATAACTGCTTGTGATGAGAAACCCTACTACACTCTATTACAGGTAGATGTTGGGTCCAGAGGTAGATATTGCTTGGTTGATGAGAACCCTACTCACTAAAACTGTTACATGTAGATGTTGGTACCAGAGGTAGATACTGCTTGGGGAGAGTACCTACTACCTAACTGTTACATGTAGAATGTTTGGTTACCAGAGGTAGATACTGATGGTGATGAGTAACCCTACTACACTAACTGTTACCATGTAGATGTTGGGTACCAGAGTGTAGATACTGCTTGGTGATGATGAGAAACCCTACTCAAACTAATGTAGATTTTGGTAGGTAGACACGCTTGTTGAGCCCCTTACTCTGTACGTGTTACAGAGGTAGATACTGTCTGGGATGTGAAACCTTACTACACAACTGTTACATGTAGATGTTGGTACAGAGGTAGTACTGCTTGGTGATGAGGAAACCTACTACAGCCTGTACCATGTAGATGTTTGGTACCAGAGGTAGATACTGCTGGTGATGAGAAACCCATTACTACACTAACTGTTACATGTAGCTGTTTGGTACCCAGAGGTAGATACGCTATGGTGATGAGTAACCCTAACTACACTAACTGTTAATGTAGATGTTGGGTTACCAGAGGTAGATACTGCTGGTGATGAGCTAACACTACACACAACGTTACAAGTAGTGTTTGGTACCACGAGTAAGTAATGCTGGTGATGAGAACCTACTACACTAACTGTTTACAGTAGATGTCTGGTACCAGAGGTAGATACTGCTTGATGATGAGTAACCCTACTACACTAACTGTTAAATGTAGATGTGGTACCAGAGTAGATATGACTTGGTGCATTGATAACCCTATACATAACTGTTACATGCTAGATGTTTGGTACCAGAGGTAGTAATACTGCTTGGTGATGAGCACATACCTAACACTAACGGTTACTGGAGATGTTTGGTACCGCACGGTAGATTACTGCTTGGTGATGAGTAACCCTACTTACACTAATGTTATTAAGTTGTACGAGGTGAAGCTTTATGGGTCTAACAATACTTAGATGGGCTACAGATAGATACTGCTTGGTGATGCGAATACCCTACTCACACACGTTACCAGTAGATGTTGGGTACCAGAGGTTAGATACTGCTTGGTGATGAGAAACCCTACTACACTAACTGTTACCTGTAGATGTTGGTACAAGAGGTAGACTACGTGTGATGAGTAAACCTACTCACGTAACTGTTACATGAGATGTTTGGTAACCAGAGGTAGATACTGCTTGGTGATGAGTAACCCTACTACACGAACTGTTACAATGTAGATGTTTGGTACCAAGAGGTAGATACTGAGCTGGGATGAGTAACCATATACACTCAAATGTTACATGTAGAAGTTTTGGTACCAGGGAGATACTGGCTGGATGAGAAACCCTATCACAACTGTACATGTAGCATAGTTTGGCGTACCAGAGGTAGATACTGCTTGGTGATGAGAAACACTACTACACTAACGTTACATGTGAGTTATTGTTGTGAGCTACCAGACTGGTATGATTACTGCTTGGCTGTATGAGTAAAAACCCTACTACACTAATTTACATGTAGATGTTGGTACCAGAGGTAGATATGCTGGTGATGAGACCCTATACAATAACTGTACATGTAGCAGTTTGGTAACAGAAGGTAGATACTGCTTGGTGATGAGAAACCCTGATACACTAATGTTACATGTAGATGTTATGGACCAGAGGTAGATACTGCTTGGTGATGAGAAACCTACTCACACTGTTACATGTAGATGTTTGGTACCGAGGTAGATCATGCTTGGTGATGAGTAGACCCTACTACACCTAACTGTACATGTAGTGTGGAGTAACCAGAGGTAGAGTACTGCTTGGTGATGAGAGAACCCTAACACTACACTGTGTACATGTAGATGTTGGTACAGAGGTAGATACTGCCTGTGGATGAGTCAACCCTACTGACACTAACTGTTACAGTAGATGTTTGGACCATGAGGTAGAGATTACCTGCTTGGCTGAGTAAACCCTACTAACTAACTGTACATGTAGATGTTTGGTACCAGAGGTAGATGACTGCTTGGTGATGAGCTACCTACTGACATAACTGTACATGTAGTGTTGGGTTTACAGAGGGTGATAACTGCTTGGTGATGTAGAAACCTACTACACTAACTTGTTACATGTAGATGTTTGGCACCAGAGGTAGGATACTTGTTGTGTGATGAGAAACCTACTACACTAACTGTTACATGTAGTGTTTGGTACCAGATGGTAGATATGCTTGGGGGATGAGAACCCTACACACTAACTGCTTACATGTAGATGTTGGTACCAGAGGTAGATACCTGGCTTGGTGTATGAGTAAACCATAAAATACACTAACTGGTTCATGTAGATGTTTGGTGACCAGAGGTAGAATATGCTGGTGATGAGAACCCTACTACACAACTGTTACATGTAGTGTTGTACCAGAGGTGATACTGTTGGAGATGAGAAACCCTTACTACACTAACTGTTACCATGTAGTGTTTGGTACCAGAGGTAGATACTGCTTGGTGATGGTAACCCTACCTATCACTAAAACTGCTTTTTTACATGTAGAGTTCGGTTACCAGAGGTAGATACGCGTTGAGTGATGAGTAACCCTTACACTACACTGTTACATGTAGATGTTTGGTACCAGAGGTAGATATTGCTGGGATAAGAACCCTAATACACAAACGTTACATGTAGATGTTTGGTACCAGAGGTAGATACTGCTGGTGAGAGAGTAACCCTCTACACAACTGTTACATGTAGATGTTTGCGTACCAGAGGTATGATGCTGCTGGTGCATGAGAAACCCTACTACCACTGGTTACTCGTAGAGTGTTTGGTACCAGAGGGAGATTATGCTGGTGATAAGAAACCCTAGCACACTAACTGTTTTACATGAGATGTTGGTACAGAGGTAGATACGCTTGGTGATGAGAGTAACCGTACTACACTAAATGTTACATGTAGATAGTTTGTACAGAGTAGATACTGACGTGGTGATTGAGCTACCCTACTACACTAACTGGTTACATGTAGATGTTTGGTTACCAGAGTAGATACTGCTTGGTGTAGATAACCCTACTACACTAACTGTTACATGGTGTGTTTGGTACCAGAGGTAGTACTGCTTGTGATGAGATAACCCTAACTACATAACGGGTACATGTAGATGTTTGGTACCAGCGTAGATATGCTTGGTGATGAGAAAACCCTACTTAAACATAACTGTTACATGTAGACTGTTGGTACAGAGGTAGATACTGCTTGGTGATGAGAAACCCTACTACACTAACGGTAAGGTAGATGTTGGTACCAGGAGGTAGAACTGCTGCTGGTGATGAGATACCCACTACACTACACTGTACATGTGACATTGTTGGGTACAGAGGTAGATACTGCTAGGGATGAGAACCCTAATACACATAACTGTTACATGTAGTATGTTTGGTACCCAGAGGTAAGATACTTGCCCCCTTCGGTGATGAGTAACCCCTGTACATACACTAACGTTACAATGTAGATGTTGGTACCAGGAGGGTAATACTGCTTGGTGATGAGTAAACCTACTACACTAACTGTTACATGTAGATGTTTGGTCCCAGAGTAGATACTGCTTGGTGATGAGAAACCTACTGCATAACTGATTACATGTAGATGGTTGGTAGCAAGAGGTAGATACTGCTGGGATGAGTCAAACCTACTACACTGTTACATGTAGATGTTGGTACCAGAGGTAGATACTGCTTGGTAGATAGAGTAACCCTACTCACATATGTACATGTAGATTGTTTGGTTCCAGAGGTAGATATGCTTGGTGATGAGAACATACTGCATGGATACAGGTAGGGGGGTACACTACACTAACTGTTACATGTAGTGTTTGGTAACGAGGAGATACTGCTCGGGATGAGTAAACCCTACTACACAACGTTAATGTATGATGTTTGGTACCAGAGGTAGAACTGATTGGTGATGAGAAACCCTACTACACTAACTGTTACAGTAGCATGTTTGGTCCCAGAGTGGAGATATCTGCTTGGTGAGAGTAACCCTACTACACTAACTTACATGTAGATGTACTAGTCCCAGAGGTAGATACTGCTTGGTGTATGAGTAAACCCTTATAACTAACTGTTACATGTAGATGTTTGGTACCAGAGGTAAGATACTGCTTGGTGATGTAACCCTACACATACACTGTTAAGTGCAGATGTTTGTACCAGAGGTACGATATCTGCTTGGTGATGAGAACCTAAACACTAACTGTACATGAGATTTGTGCGTAACAGACGGTAGATAATGCTTGGTGATAGAAACCTACTACAATAAGTACATGTAGCTGTTTGGTACCAGAGGTAGATACTGCTTGGTGATGAGAAACCCTACTACACTAATGACATGTAGATGTTTGGTACAGAGGTAGATAGTATGCTGGTGATGAGAACCCTACTACACTAACTGTTACATGTAGATGTTTGGTACCAGAGGTAGTACGCTTGTGATGAGAAACCTACTACACTAACTGTTACATGTAGAGTGTTGGTACCAGAGGTAGATATCTGCTTGGTGATGAGAAACCCTACTACACAACTGTTACATGTAGATGTTTGGTACCAGAGGTAGATACTGCTGTCTGTGATGAGTAACCCTACTACACTAACTGTTACATGTAGATCGTTTGGTACAGAGGTAGATACTGCTTTGGTGATGAGAAACCCTACTACACATAAATGTTACATGTAGATGTTTGGTACCAGAGGTAGATACTGCTTGGTGATGAGTAAACCCTACTACACTAACTGTTACATGTAGATGTTTAGTACCAGAGGTAGAATGCTTGGTGAGAAACCCTATCACTAACTGTTACATGTAGATGTTTGGTACCAGAGGTAGATACTGCTTGGTGATGAGAAACCCTACTACACTAACTGTTACATGTAGATGTTTGGTACCAGAGGTCAGATACTGCTTGTGATGAGTAACCCTACTACACTAAACTGTACATGTAGACGTTGGTACCAGAGGTAGATACGCTTGGTGATGAGAAACCCTACTACACTAACTGTTACATGTAGTGTTTGGTACCAGAGGGTAGATAACTGCTTGGTGATGAGGTAACCCTACTACACTACTGGTTACATGTAGATGTTGGTACCAGAGGTAGATACTGCTTGGTGATGATGTAACCCTACTACACTAAACTGTTATACATGTAGAGTTTGGTACCAGAGGTAGATATGCTTGGTGGATGAGTAACCCTACTACACTAACGGTACAGTGTAGATGTTTGGTACCAGAGGATTGATACTGTGGTGATGAGAAACCCTACTACACTAACTGTTACATGTAGTGTTGGTACCCCAGAGGTAGAACTGCTTGGTGAGAGTAACCCTACTACACTAATGTTACATGTAGATGTTGGTACCAGAGGTAGATATGCTTGGTGATGAGAAACCCTACTACACTAACTGTTACATGTAGATGTTGTGGTACCAGAGTGTAGATACTGCTTGGTGATGAAGAACCCTACTACACTAACTGTACATGTAGATGTTTGGGTACCAGAGGTAGATTACTGCGTTCGGTGATGAGTAAACCCTACTACATAACTGTTACATGTAGATGTGGGTACCAGAGGTAGATAATGCTGGTGATGAGTAAACCCTACTACACTAACTGTACATAAGATGTTGGTACCAGAGGTAGATACTGCTTGGTGATGAGAACCCTACTACATTAAATGTTACGATGTAGATGGTTTGGTCCCAGATGGTAGATACTGCTTGGTGATGAGAAACCCTACTACACTAACTGTTACATGTAGATGTTCTGGTACCAGAGGTAGATACTGCTTGGTGATGAGTAACCCTACTACAACTTTTACATGTAGATGTTTGGTACCAGAGGTAGATCTAGCTTGGTGAGAGTAACCCTACTACACAACTGTTACATGGTAGATGTTTGGACAGAGGTAGATACTGCTGGTGATGGAAACCCTACTACACGTAACTGTTACATGTAGATGTTTGGTACCAGAGGTAGATACTGCTTGGTGATGAGAAACCCTACTACACTAACTGTTACATGTAGATGTTT
>NW_024060719.1:10000-53395 GCF_016432855.1 Salvelinus namaycush | reverse complement strand
CACCCCCACGGTAGAGCCCGGCGCTCTCCCCTCCATACGCACTTTTAAAAGCAGGAATCGATTCCGCACGCATACGTACGTCTCCCGTCTCATCTCCTCCCCCCCTTTCCCCCCGCCTGTCCTCCTTGCCCGCCCCTCCCCCCCCCCCCCCCCCCCCCCCCCCCCCCCCCCCCCCCCCCCCCCCCCCCCCCCCCCCCAAGAATATGCTAACCTCTCACCATTACAATAACCAGAGAGGTTAGCATTTTATATCATAATCCCCCCCCCCAAGACATGCTAACCTCTCACCATTACAATAACCAGAGAGGTTAGCATTTTATATCATAATCCCCCCCCAAGACATGCTAACCTCTCACCATTACAAAACCAGAGAGTTTAGATTTATATCATAACCCCCTCAAGACTGCTAACTCCTCACCATTACAATAACCAGAGAGGTTAGCATTTTATATCATAACCCCCCCCCAAGACATGCTAACCTCTCACCATTACAATAACCAGAGAGGTTAGCTTTTATATCATAACCCACCCAAGACATGCTAACCTATCACCATTACAATACCAGGCAGGTTAGCATTTATATCATACCCCCAAGACATGCTAACCTCTCACCATTACAATAACCAGGCAGGTTAGCATTTTATATCATAACCCCCCTCAAGACATGCTAACCTCTCACCAATACAATAACCAGGCAGGTTAGCATTTTATATCATAATCCCCCCCCCAAGACATGCTAACCTCTCACCATTACAATAACCAGAGAGGTTAGCATTTTATATCATAACCCCCCTCAAGACATGCTAACCTCTCACCATTACAATAACCAGAGAGGTTAGCATTTTATATCATAACCCCCCTCAAGACATGCTAACCTCTCACCATTACAATAACCAGAGAGGTTAGCATTTTATATCATAACCCCCCAAGACATGCTAACTTCTCACCATTACAATAACCAGAGGTTAGCATTTTTTGGGGGTATGATATTTGTGCGTCTAACTTTCTCCCTCATTAGTCATTCACGTGTGTCTGTGCTAGTCTGAAACAGGAGTTGAAATGGACTAGTGCAGATGCTGAGGGTGTTATTGCCTGTAAAACTCAGTCTGCTCAGTGGCAGCTGCCTGCCTGCATCCTGTGTGTGTGTGTCTGCAGCCTGCGATCCAGCTGTTTCCTGTTAGCAATCACGTGTGTGTGTGTGTGTGTGTGTGTGTGTGTGTGTACACGTCACTCAGCGGCTGTGACTGTTTAAAGCTTGCTGTCAAAGATAGAAGTTGACTTACTGAGGACACTGTCTCCTGTTCTCTCTGTTCTGTAACGTCTCAGTAGACTAGACATCATGATCCAGTCTGTTCTGTAACGTCTCACTAGACATCATGATCCAGTCTGTTCTGTAACGTCTCAGTAGACTAGACATCATGATCCAGTCTGTTCTGTAACGTCTCAGTAGACTAGACCATCATGATCCAGTCTGTTCTGTAACGTCTCAGTAGACTAGACATCATGATCCAGTCTGTTCTGTAACGTCTCAGTAGACATCATGATCCAGTCTGTTCTGTAACGTCTCAGTAGACTAGACATCATGATCAGTCTGTTCTGTAACGTCTCAGTAGACATCATGATCTAGTCTGTCTGTAACGTCTCAGTAGACCTCATGATCCAGTCTGTTCTGTAAACGTCTCAGTAGACTAGACATCATGATCCAGTCTGTCTGAACGTCTCAATAGACACATGATCCAGTCTGTTCTGTAACGTCTCAGTAGACTAGACATCATGATCCAGTCTGTTCTGTAACGTCTCAGTAGACTAGACCATCATGATCCAGTCTGTTCTGTAACGTCTCAGTAGACTAGACCATCATGATCCAGTCTGTTCTGTAACGTCTCACTAGACATCATGATCCAGTCTGTTCTGTAACGTCTCAGTAGCTAGCACATGATCCCAGTCTGTCTGTAACGTCTCAGTAGACATCATGATCCAGTCTGTTCTGTACGTCTCAGTAGACATCATGATCCAGTCTGTTCTTAACGTTCACTAGACTCATGATCCAGTCTGTTCTGTACGTTCCACTAGACATCATGATCCAGTCTGTTCTGTAACGTCTCACTAGAATAGACATCATGATCAGTCTGTTCTGTAACGTCTCAGTAGACATCATGATCCAGTCTGTTCTAACGTCTCAGTAGAATCATGATCCAGTCTGTTCTGTAACGTCTCACTAGACTAGACATCATGATCCAGTCTGTTCTGTAACGTCTCAGTAGACATCATGATCCAGTCTGTTCTGTAACGTCTCACTAGACTAGACCATCATGATCCAGTCTGTTCTGTAACGTCTCAGTAGACATCATGATCCAGTCTGTTCTGTAACGTCTCAGTAGACTAGACATCATGATCCAGTCTGTTCTGTAACGTCTCAGTAGACATCATGATCCAGTCTGTTCTGTAACGTCTCACTAGACTAGACATCATGATCCAGTCTGTTCTGTAACGTCTCACTAGACATCATGATCCAGTCTGTTCTGTAACGTCTCACTAGACATCATGATCCAGTCTGTTCTGTAACGTCTCACTAGACTAGACCATCATGATCCAGTCTGTTCTGTAACGTCTCAGTAGACATCATGATCCAGTCTGTTCTGAACGTCTCACTAGACATCATGATCCAGGGTTCTGTAAGTCTCACTAGATAGACCATCTGATCCAGTCTGTTCTGAACGTACTCAGTAGACATTCATGATCAGTCTGTCGTAACGTCTCAGTAGACTAGACATCATGATCAGTCTGTTCTGACGTCTCACTAGACTCATGATCCGTCTGTTCTGTAACGTCTCACTAGACATCATGATCCAGTCTGTTCTGTAACGTCTCACTAGACTAGACCATCATGATCCAGTCTGTTCTGTAACGTCTCAGACTAGACATCATGACAGTCTGTCTGTAAGTTCATAGACATCAGATCCAGTCTGTTCTGTAACGTCTCAGAGAGACATCATGATCCAGTCTGTTCTGTAACGTCTCAGTAAAGACATCATGATCCAGTCTGTTCTGTAACGTCTCAGTAGACTAGACATCTGGATCCAGTCTGTTCTGTAAAGTCTCAACTAGACATCATGATCCAGTCTGTTCTGTAACGTCTCAGTAGACTAGACATCATGATCCAGTCTGTTCTGTAACGTCTCACTAGACATCATGATCCAGTCTGTTCTGTAACGTCTCAGTAGACATCATGATCCAGTCTGTTCTGTAACGTCTCAGTAGACATCATGATCCAGTCTGTTCTGTAACGTCTCAGTAGACATCATGATCCAGTCTGTTCTGTAACGTCTCACTAGACTAGACATCATGATCCAGTCTGTTCTGTAACGTCTCAGTAGACTAGACATCATGATCCAGTCTGTTCTGTAACGTCTCAGTAGACATCATGATCCAGTCTGTTCTGTAACGTCTCAGTAGACATCATGATCCAGTCTGTTCTGAATCTCATAGACTCATGATCCAGTCTGTTCTGTAAATCAGTAGACATCATGATCCAGTCTGTTCTGTAACGTCTCACTAGACATCATGATCCAGTCTGTTCTGTAACGTCTCAGTAGACATCATGATCCAGTTGTTCTGTAAAGTCTCAGTAGAGACATCATGATCCAGTCTGTTCTGTAAGTTCATGACATCATGATCAGTCTGTTCGTAACGTCTCAGTAGACTAGACATCATGATCCAGTCTGTTCTGTAACGTCTCAGTAGACATCATGATCCAGTCTGTTCTGTAACGTCTCAGTAGACATCATGATCCAGTCTGTTCTGTAACGTCTCAGTAGACATCATGATCCAGTCTGTTCTGTAACGTCTCAGTAGACTAGACATCATGATCCAGTCTGTTCTGTAACGTCTCACTAGACATCATGATCCAGTCTGTTCTGTAACTCTCAGTAGACGACATCATGATCAGTCTGTTCTGTAACGTCTCAGTAGACATCATGATCCAGTCTGTTCTGTAACGTCTCACTAGACATCATGATCCAGTCTGTTCTGTAACGTCTCACTAGACATCATGATCCAGTCTGTTCTGTAACGTCTCAGTAGACATCATGATCCAGTCTGTTCTGTAACGTCTCAGTAGACATCATGATCCAGTCTGTTCTGTAACGTCTCACTAGACTAGACATCATGATCCAGTCTGTTCTGTAACGTCTCAGTAGACTAGACATCATGATCCAGTCTGTTCTGTAACGTCTCAGTAGACATCATGATCCAGTCTGTTCTGTAACGTCTCAGTAGACTAGACATCATGATCCAGTCTGTTCTGTAACGTCTCAGTAGACATCATGATCCCGTCGTTCTGTAACGTCTCAGTAGACATCATGATCCAGTCTGTTCTGTAACGCTCAGTAGACATCATGATCCAGTCTGTCTGTAACGTCTCAGTAGACATCAGATCCAGTTGTTCTGTAACATCTCACTAGACACATGATCCAGTCTGTTCTGTAGTCTCAGTAGACATATTCCAGTCTGCTGTAACGTCTCAGTAGACATCATGATCCAGTCTGTTCTGTAAAGTCTCAGTAGACATCATGATCCAGTCTGTTCTGTAACGTCTCACTAGACATTGATCCAGTCTGTTCTGTAACGTCTCATAGACATCATGATCCAGTCTGTTCTGTAACGTCTCGAGACTAGACATCATGATCCGTCTGTTCTGTAACGTCTCAGTAGACTAGACATCATGATCCAGTCTGTTCTGTAACGTCTCAGTAGACATCATGATCCAGTCTGTTCTGTAACGTCTCACTAGACATCATGATCCAGTCTGTTCTGTAACATCTCACTAGACTAGACCATCATGATCCAGTCTGTTCTGTAACGTCTCAGTAGACTAGACCATCATGATCCAGTCTGTTCTGTAACGTCTCAGTAGACATCATGATCCAGTCTGTTCTGTAACGTCTCAGTAGACATCATGATCCGTCTGTTTTGAACGGCTCATAGCTAGGACATCATGATCCAGTCTGTTCTGTAACGTCTCACTAGACATCATGATCCAGTCTGTTCTGTAACGTCTCAGTAGACTAGACATCATGATCCAGTCTGTTCTGTAAGTTCGTAGACATCATGATACACTGTTCTGTAACGTCTCAGTAGACATCATGATCCAGTCTGTTCTGTAACGTCTCAGTAGACATCATGATCCAGTCTGTTCTGTAACGTCTCAGTAGACTAGACATCATGATCCAGTCTGTTCTGTAACGTCTCACTAGACATCATGATCCAGTCTGTTCTGTAACGTCTCACAGACTAGACATCATGATCCAGTCTGTTCTGTAACGTCTCAAGTAAATCATGATCCAGTCTGTTCTGTAACGTCTCAGTAGACTAGACATCATGATCCAGTCTGTTCTGTAACGTCTCACTAGACATCATGATCCAGTCTGTTCTGTAACGTCTCACTAGACTAGACATCATGATCCAGTCTGTTCTGTAACGTCTCACTAGACATCATGATCCAGTCTGTTCTGTAACGTCTCACTAGACATCATGATCCAGTCTGTTCTGTAACGTCTCACTAGACATCATGATCCAGTCTGTTCTGTAACGTCTCAGTAGACTAGATCATGATCCAGTCTGTTCTGTAAAGTCTCACTAGTAGACATCATGACCAGTCTGTTCTGTAACGTCTCAGTAGACTAGACATCATGATCAGTCTGTTCTGTAACGTCTCATAGACATCATGACCAGTCTGTTCTGTAACGTTCGTAGACTAGACATCATGATCCAGTTGTTCTGTAACGTCTCACTAGACATCATGATCCAGTCTGTTCTGTAACGTCTCAGTAGACTAGACATCATGATCCAGTCTGTTCTGTAACGTCTCACTAGACATCAGATCCAGTCGTTCTGTAACGTCTCACAGACATCATGATCCAGTCTGTTCTGTAACGTCTCACTTAGACATCATGATCCAGTCGTTCTGTAACGTCTCAGTACATCATGATCCAGTCTGTTCTGTAACGTCTCAGTAGACTAGACATCATGATCCAGTCTGTTCTGTAACGTCTCAGTAGACATCATGATCCAGTCTGTTCTGTAACGTCTCACTAGACATCATGATCCAGTCTGTTCTGTAACGTCTCAGTAGACTAGACATCATGATCCAGTCTGTTTGTAACGTCTCAGTAGACTAGACATCATGATCCAGTCTGTTCTGTAACGTCTCACTAGACATCATGATCCAGTCTGTTCTGTAACGTCTCAGTAGACATCATGATCCAGTCTGTTCTGTAACGTCTCACTAGACATCATGATCCAGTCTGTTCTGTAACGTCTCACTAGACATCATGATCCAGTCTGTTCTGTAACGTCTCAGTAGACATCATGATCCAGTCTGTTCTGTAACGTCTCACTAGACATCATGATCCAGTCTGTTCTGTAACGTCTCACTAGACATCATGATCCAGTCTGTTTCTGTAACGTTCACTAGATAGACATCATGATCCAGTCTGTTCTGTAACGTTCTCAGTAGACATCATGATCCAGTCTTTCTGTAAGTCTCACTAGACATCATGATCCAGTCTGTTCTGTAACGTCTCAGTAGACTAGACATCATGATCCAGTCTGTTCTGTCTGTAACGTCTCAGTGACTAGACATCATGATCCAGCTGTCCAGTCTGTTCTGTAACGTCTCGTAGACATCATGATCCAGTCTGTTCTGTAACGTCTCACTAGACATCATGATCCAGTCTGTTCTGTAACGTCTCAGTAGACTAGACATCATGATCCAGTCTGTTCTGTAACGTCTCAGTAGACATCATGATCCAGTCTGTTCTGTAACGTCTCAGTAGACATCATGATCCAGTCTGTTCTGTAACGTCTCAGTAGACTAGACATCATGATCCAGTCTGTTCTGTAACGTTCTCACGTAGACATCATGATCCAGTCTGTTCTGTAACGTCTCAGTAGACATCATGATCCAGTCTGTTCTGTAACGTCTCACTAGACATCATGATCCAGTCTGTTCTGAACGCTCACTAGACATCATGATCCAGTCTGTTCTGTAAGTCTCACTAGACATCATGATCAGTCTGTTCGTAGTCTCAGTAGACATCATGATCCAGTCGTCTGTAACGTCTCAGTAGACATCAGATATCCAGTCTGTTCTGTAACGTCTCAGTAGACATCATGATCCAGTCTGTTCTGTAACGTTCACTAGAATCATGATCCAGTCTGTTCTGTAACGTCTCAGTAGACATCATGATCCAGTCTGTTCTGTAACGTCTCAGTAGACATCATGATCCAGTCTGTTCTGTAACGTCTCACTAGACATCATGATCCAGTCTGTTCTGTAACGTCTCAGTAGACATCATGATCCAGTCTGTTCTGTAACGTCTCAGTAGACTAGACATCATGATCCAGTCTGTTCTGTAACGTCTCACTAGACATCATGATCCAGTCTGTTCTGTAACGTCTCAGTAGACTAGACATCATGATCCAGTCTGTTCTGTAATGTCTCAGTAGACTAGAGCATCATGATCCAGTCTGTTCTGTAACGTCTCAGTAGGCTACCACTGGGGGGGTAGCCATGGTGTGTACCTTACCACTGGGTGGCCATGGTGTGTACCTTACCACTGGGTGGCCATGGTGTGTGTCTTACCACTGGGGGGTGTAGCCATGGTGTGTACCTTACCACTGGGTGGCCATGGTGTGTGTTTACATGGGTGTGCCATGTTGTGTCTTCCACTGGGTGGCCTGGTTGTGTGTCTACCACTGGGTAGCCATGGTGTGTGTCTTACCACTGGGTGGCCATGGTGTGTGTCTTACCACTGGGTGGCCATGGTGTGTGTCTTACCACTGGGTGGCCATGGTGTGTGTCTTACCACTGGGTGGCCATGGTGTGTGTCTTACCACTGGGTGGCCATGGTGTGTGTCTTACCACTGGGTGGCCATGGTGCTGTGTTACCACTGGGTGGCCATGGTGTGTGTCTTACCACTGGGTGGCCATGTGTGTGTCTTACCACTGGGTGGCCATGGGTGTGTCTTACCAATGGGTGGCCATGGTGTGTGTCTTACCACTGGTGGCCATGGGTGTGGTCTTACCACGGGGGGGGGGGGGTAGCCATGGTGTGTCCCTTGTTTGCATTAATGATTTGTTGTCACCAGATTGCAAATAACATATTTGAGTCGGAGATAATTGACTTTGTTTTAGTTAACCAGAATGAAAAATTATTATTCCTTTAGTTGTAGTTGGTTCTGGGTCTAATTAGTCAGTTACAGTCTCGTCAATTGCCACTGAAATATAGGTGTTTTGAAGAACATTTTCGTCACTGTAGTTGAAGAAATGAACACTGGTGTGAATCGCACATGAGCTGGTGTGTGTGTGTGTGTGTGTGTGTGTGTGTGTGTGTGTGTGTGTGTGTACGAGGGAGTGAGCGAGCTCTTTCCTGTAAGTAAGTGACTCACCGCTGACTGAAAAGTGTTCCCCAACTGTGTCTGTGAAAGTATGTCTCACTGCATCTCAACTTGAGATGACTCTCATATGGGCCTGTATTCATGTCTCTCACTCACGGAGGAAATACCATGAGTCACAATATGGGGGTAGAGTAGGGCTTGTGTTACTGAGCAACAATATGGGGGTAGAATAGGGCTTGTGTGTTACTGAGCAACAATATGGGGGTAGAATAGGGCTTGTGTGTTACTGATCAACAATATGGGGGTAGAATAGGGCTTGTGTGTTACTGAGCAACAATATGGGGTAGAATAGGGCTTGTGTGTTACTGAGCAACAATATGGGGTAGAATAGGGCTTGTGGGTTACTGAGCAACAATATGGGGTAGAATAGGGCTTGTGTGTTACTGAGCAACAATATGGAGGTAGAATAGGGCTTGTGTGTTACTGAGCAACAATAAGGGGGTAGAATATGGCTTGTGTGTTACTGAGCAACAACATGGGTAGATAGGTGCTAGAATAGGGCTTGTGTGTTACTGAGCAACAATATGGGGTAGAATAGGGCTTGTGTGTACTGAGCACAACATGGGTGTAAATAGGGCTTGTGTGTTACTGAGCAACAACATGGGGTGAATAGGGCTTGTGTGTTACTGAGCAACAATATGGAGGTAGAATAGGGCTTGTGTGTTACTGAGCAACAACAGGGGGTAGAATAGGGCTTGTGTGTTACTGAGCAACAATATGAGGTAGAATAGGGCTTGTGTGTTACTGAGCAACAAACAGGAGGTAGAATAGGCTTGTGTTTTACTGAGCAACAATATGGGTAGAATGGGTTGTGTGTACTGAGCAACAATATGAGGTAGAATAGGGCTTGTGTGTTACTGAGCAACAACATGGAGTAGAATAGGGCTTGTGTGTTACTGAGCAACAACATGGAGGTAGAATAGGGCTTGTGTGTTACTGAGCAACAACATGGGGGTAGAATAGGGCTTGTGTGTTACTGAGCAACAATAAGGGGGTAGAATATGGCTTGTGTGTTACTGAGCAACAATATGGGGTAGAATAGGGCTTGTGTGTTACTGAGCAACAATATGGAGTAGAATAGGGCTTGTGTGTTACTGAGCAACAACATGGGGTAGAATAGGGCTTGTGTGTTACTGAGCAACAATAAGGGGGTAGAATATGGCTTGTGTGTTACTGAGCAACAACATGGGGTAGAATAGGGCTTGTGTGTTACTGAGCAACAACATGGGGTAGAATAGGCTTGTGTGTTATGAGCAACAACATGGGGTAGAATAGGGCTTGTGTGTTACTGAGCAACAATATGGAGGTAGAATAGGGCTTGTGTGTTACTGAGCAACAATATGGAGGTAGAATAGGGCTTGTGTGTTACTGAGCAACAACATGGAGGTAGAATAGGGCTTGTGTGTTACTGAGCAACAATATGGGGTAGAATAGGGCTTGTGTGTTACTGAGCAACAATATGGAGGTAGAATAGGGCTGTGTGTTACTGAGCAACAACAGGAGGGTAGAATAGGGCTTGTGTGTTACTGAGCAACAACATGGAGGTAGAATAGGGCTTGTGTGTTACTGAGCAACAACATGGGGGTAGATAGGGCTTGTGTGTTATATGGCAACAATAAGGGGGTAGAATATGGCTGTGTGTTTACTGAGCAACAATATGGGGGTAGAATAGGGCTTGTGTGTTACTGGCAACAACATGGGGGTAGAATAGGGCTTGTGTGTTACTGAGCAACAATAAGGGGTAGAAATGGCTTGTGTGTTACTGAGCAACAACATGGAGGTAGAATAGGGCTTGTGTGTTACTGGCAACAACATGGGGGTAGATATAGTGGCTTGTGTGTTACTGAGCAACAACATGGAGGTGTAGAATAGGGCTTGTGTGTTACTGAGCAACAACATGGGGGTAGAATAGGGCTTGTGTGTTACTGAGCAACAATATGGAGGTAGAATAGGGCTTGTGTGTACTGAGCAACAATATGGAGTGAATGGGCTTGTGTGTTACTGAGCAACAATATGGTAGAATAGGGCTTGTGTGTTACTGAGCAACAACATGGGGTAGAATAGGGCTTTGTGTTACTGAGCAACAACAGGGGTAGAATAGGGTTGTGTGTTACTGAGCAACAATATGGGGTAGAATAGGCTTGTGTGTTACTGAGCAACAATATGGGGTAGAATAGGGCTTCTGTGTTACTGAGCAACAATATGGGGGTAGGATAGGGCTTGTGTGTTACTGAGCAACAACATGGAGGTAGAATAGGGCTTGTATGTTACTGAGCAACAACATGGGGGTAGAATAGGGCTTGTGTGTTACTGAGCAACAATATGGGGGTAGAATAGGGCTTGTGTGTTACTGAGCAACAATATGGGGTAGAATAGGGCTTGTGTTACTGAGCAACAATATGGAGGTAGAATAGGGCTTGTGTGTTACTGAGCAACAATATGGGTAGAATAGGGCTTGTGTGTACTGAGCAACAACATGGGGGTAGAATAGGGCTTGTGTGTTACTGAGCAACAATATGGGGTAGAATAGGGCTGTTGTTACTGAGCAACAATATGGAGGTAGAATAGGGCTTGTGTGTTACTGGCAACAATATGGGGGTAGAATAGGGCTTTGTGTTTACTGAGCAACAACATGGGGGTAGAATAGGGCTTGTGTGTTACTGAGCAACAATATGGGGTAGAATAGGGCTTGTGTGTTACTGAGCAACAATATGGGGTAGAATAGGGCTTGTGTGTTACTGAGCAACAACATGGGGTAGAATAGGGCTTGTGTGTTACTGAGCAACAATATGGGGTAGAATAGGGCTTGTGTTACTGAGCAACAACATGGGGTAGAATAGGGCTTGTGTGTTACTGAGCAACAACATGGGGGTAGAATAGGGCTTGTGTGTTACTGAGCAACAATATGGGGTAGAATAGGGCTTGTGTGTTACTGAGCAACAATATGGGGTAGAATAGGGCTTGTGTGTTACTGAGCAACAATATGGGGTAGAATAGGGCTTGTGTGTTACTGAGCAACAACATGGGGGTAGAATAGGGCTTGTGTGTTACTGAGCAACAATATGGGGTAGAATAGGGCTTGTGTGTTACTGAGAAACAACATGGAGGTAGAATAGGGCTTGTGTGTTACTGAGCAACAATATGGGGGTAGAATAGGGCTTGTGTGTTACTGAGCAACAATATGGAGGTAGAATAGGGCTTGTGTGTTACTGAGCAACAATATGGGGTAGAATAGGGCTTGTGTTACTGAGCAACAATATGGAGGTAGAATAGGGCTTGTGTGTTACTGAGCAACAATATGGGGGTAGAATAGGGCTTGTGTGTTACTGAGCAACAATATGGAGGTAGAATAGGGCTTGTATGTTACTGAGCAACAACATGGGGGTAGAATAGGGCTTGTGTGTTACTGAGCAACAATATGGGGGTAGAATAGGGCTTGTGTGTTACTGAGCAACAACATGGAGGTAGAATAGGGCTTGTGTGTTACTGAGCAACAACATGGGGTAGAATAGGGCTTGTGTTACTGAGCAACAACATGGAGGTAGAATAGGGCTTGTGTTACTGAGCAACAACATGGAGGTAGAATAGGGCTTGTGTTACTGAGCAACAACATGGAGGTAGAATAGGGCTTGTGTGTTACTGAGCAACAATATGGGGTAGAATAGGGCTTGTGTGTTACTGAGCAACAACATGGGGGTAGAATAGGGTTGGTGTTACTGATCAACAACATGGGGTAGAATAGGGCTTGTGTGTTACTGAGCAACAACATGGAGGTAGAATAGGGCTTGTGTTACTGAGCAACAATATGGAGGTAGAATAGGGCTTGTGTGTTACTGAGCAACAATATGGGGTAGAATAGGGCTTGTGTGTTACTGAGCAACAACATGGGGGTAGAATAGGGCTTGTGTGTTACTGAGCAACAACATGGGGTAGAATAGGGCTTGTGTGTTACTGAGCAACAACATGGGGTAGAATAGGGCTTGTGTGTTACTGAGCAACAATATGGGGGTAGAATAGGGCTTGTGTGTTACTGAGCAACAACATGGGGTAGAATAGGGCTTGTGTGTTACTGAGCAACAATATGGAGGTAGAATAGGGCTTGTGTGTTACTGAGCAACAACATGGAGTAGAATAGGGCTTGTGTGTTACTGAGCAACAATATGGGGGTAGAATAGGGCTTGTGTGTTACTGAGCAACAACATGGAGTAGAATAGGGCTTGTGTGTTACTGAGCAACAATAGGAGGTAGAATAGGGTTGTGTGTTACTGAGCAACAACATGGAGTAGAATAGGGCTTGTGTGTTACTGAGCAACAATATGGAGGTAGAATAGGGCTTGTGTGTTACTGAGCAACAATATGGAGTAGAATAGGGCTTGTGTTACTGAGCAACAACATGGGGTAGAATAGGGCTTGTGTGTTACTGAGCAACATATGGGGGTAGAATAGGGCTTGTGGTGTTACTGAGCAACAATATGGGGGTAGAATAGGGCTGTGTGTTACTGAGCAACAATATGGGGGGTAGAATAGGGCTTGTGTGTTACTGAGCAACAACATGGAGGTAGAATAGGGCTTGTGTGTTACTGAGCAACAACATGGAGGTAGAATAGGGCTTGTGTGTTACTGAGCAACAATATGGGGTAGAATAGGGCTTGTGTGTTACTGAGCAACAACATGGAGGTAGAATAGGGCTTGTGTTACTGAGCAACAATATGGGGGTAGAATAGGGCTTGTGTGTTACTGAGCAACAACATGGAGTAGAATAGGGCTTGTGTGTTACTGAGCAACAACATGGGGGTAGAATAGGGCTTGTGTGTTACTGAGCAACAATATGGAGGTAGAATAGGGCTTGTGTGTTACTGAGCAACAATATGGGGTAGAATAGGCTTGTGTGTTACTGAGCAACAACATGGAGGTAGAATAGGGCTTTGTGTTACTGAGCAACAATATGGGGTAGAATAGGGCTTGTGTGTTACTGAGCAACAACATGGAGGTAGAATAGGGCTTGTGTGTTACTGAGCAACAATATGGGGTAGAATAGGGCTTGTGTGTTACTGAGCAACAATATGGGGGGGAATAGGGCTTGTGTGTTACTGAGCAACAATATGGGGTAGAATAGGGCTTGTGTGTTACTGAGCAACAATATGGGGGTAGAATAGGGCTTGTGTGTTACTGAGCAACAATATGGAGGTAGAATAGGGCTTGTGTGTTACTGAGCAACAACATGGAGGTAGAATAGGGCTTGTGTGTTACTGAGCAACAACATGGAGGTAGAATAGGGCTTGTGTGTTACTGAGCAACAACATGGAGGTAGAATAGGGCTTGTGTTACTGAGCAACAGTATGGGGTAGAATAGGGCTTGTGTGTTACTGAGCAACAATATGGAGGTAGAATAGGGCTTGTGTGTTACTGAGCAACAACATGGGGGTAGAATAGGGGCGTAGAATAGTGTTGTGTACTGAGCAACAATATGGAGGAGTAGAATAGGGCTTGTGTGTTACTGAGCAACAATATGGGGGTAGAATAGGGCTTGTGTGTTACTGAGCAACAATATGGAGGTAGAATAGGGCTTGTGGGTTACTGAGCAACAACATGGGGTAGAATAGGGCTTGTGTGTTACTGAGCAACAATATGGGGGTAGAATAGGGCTTGTGTGTTACTGAGCAACAATATGGAGGTAGAATAGGGCTTGTGTGTTACTGAGCAACAATATGGGGGTAGAATAGGGCTTGTGTGTTACTGAGCAACAACAATATGAGGTAGGAGAATAGGGCTTGTGTGTTACTGAGCAACAATATGGGGTGAATAGGGCTTGTGTGTTACTGAGCAACAACATGGGGTAGAATAGGGCTTGTTGTGTACTGAGCAACAATATGGAGGTAGAATAGGGCTTGTGTGTTACTGAGAACAATATGGGGTAGAATAGGCTTGTGTGTTACTGAGCAACAATATGGAGGTAGAATAGGGCTTGTGTGTTACTGAGCAACATATGGGGTAGAATAGGGCTTGTGTGTTACTGAGCAACAATATGGGGGTAGAATAGGGCTTGTGTGTTACTGAGCAACAATATGGGGGTAGAATAGGGCTTGTGTGTTACTGAGCAACAACATGGGGGTAGAATAGGGCTTGTGTGTTACTGAGCAACAACATGGGGGTAGAATAGGGCTTGTGTGTTACTGAGCAACAACATGGGGTAGAATAGGGCTTGTGTGTTACTGAGCAACAATATGGAGGTAGAATAGGGCTTGTGTGTTACTGAGCAACAATATGGGGGTAGAATAGGGCTTGTGTGTTACTGAGCAACAATATGGGGGTAGAATAGGGCTTGTGTGTTACTGAGCAACAACATGGGGGTAGAATAGGGCTTGTGTGTTACTGAGCAACAATATGGGGGTAGAATAGGGTTTGTGTACTGAGCAACAACATGGGGTAGAATAGGGCTTGTGTGTTACTGAGCAACAATATGGAGGTAGAATAGGGCTTGTGTGTTACTGAGCAACAATATGGGGTAGAATAGGGCTTGTGTGTTACTGAGCAACAATATGGAGGTAGAATAGGGCTTGTGTGTTACTGAGCAACAATATGGGGGTAGAATAGGGCTTGTGTGTTACTGAGCAACAAACATGGGGGTAGAATAGGGCTTGTGTGTTACTGAGCAACAACATGGAGGTAGAATAGGGCTTGTGTGTTACTGAGCAACAACATGGAGGTAGAATAGGGCTTGTGTGTTACTGAGCAACAACATGGGGGTAGAATAGGGCTTGTGTGTTACTGAGCAACAATATGGAGGTAGAATAGGGCTTGTGTGTTACTGAGCAACAATATGGGGGTAGAATAGGGCTTGTGTGTTACTGAGCAACAATATGGAGGTAGAATAGGGCTTGTGTGTTACTGAGCAACAACATGGGGTAGAATAGGGCTTGTGTGTTACTGAGCAACAACATGGAGGTAGAATAGGGCTTGTGTGTTACTGAGCAACAACATGGAGGTAGAATAGGGCTTGTGTGTTACTGAGCAACAACATGGAGGTAGAATAGGGCTTGTGTTACTGAGCAACAACATGGGGGTAGAATAGGGCTTGTGTGTTACTGAGAAACAACATGGGGGTAGAATAGGGCTTGTGTGTTACTGAGCAACAGTATGGGGTAGAATAGGGCTTGTGTGTTACTGAGCAACAATATGGGGTAGAATAGGGCTTGTGTGTTACTGAGCAACAACATGGGGGTAGAATAGGGCTTGTGTGTTACTGAGCAACAATATGGGGGTAGAATAGGGCTGTGTGTTAATGAGCAACATATGGGGTAGAATAGGGGTTGTGTGTACTGAGCAACAATATGGAGGTAGAATAGGGCTTGTGTGTTACTGAGCAACAGTATGGGGGTAGAATAGGGCTTGTGTGTTACTGAGCAACAATATGGAGGTAGAATAGGGCTTGTGTGTTACTGAGCAACAATATGGGGTAGAATAGGGCTTGTGGGTACTGAGCAACAATATGGGGTAGAATAGGGTTGTGTGTACTGAGCAACAATATGGAGGTAGAATAGGGCTTGTGTGTTACTGAGCAACAATATGGAGTAGAATAGGGCTTGTGTGTTACTGAGCAACAGTATGGGGGTAGAATAGGGCTTGTGGGTTACTGAGCAACAATATGGGGTAGAATAGGGCTTGTGTGTTACTGAGCAACAATATGGAGGTAGAATAGGGCTTGTGTGTTACTGAGCAACAACATGGAGGTAGAATAGGGCTTGTGTGTTACTGAGCAACAATATGGAGGTAGAATAGGGCTTGTGTGTTACTGAGCAACAAATGGAGGTAGAATAGGGCTTGTGTGTACTGAGCAACAATATGGGGTAGAATAGGGCTTGTGTGTTACTGAGCAACAACATGGAGGTAGAATAGGGCTTGTGTGTTACTGAGCAACAGTATGGGGTAGAATAGGGCTTGTGTGTTACTGAGCAACAGTATGGGGTAGAATAGGGCTTGTGTGTTACTGAGCAACAGTATGGGTAGAATAGGGCTTGTGTGTTACTGAGCAACAATATGGGGGTAGAATAGGGCTTGTGGGTTACTGAGCAACAATATGGGGGTAGAATAGGGCTTGTGTGTTACTGAGCAACAATATGGGGGTAGAATAGGGCTTGTATGTTACTGAGCAACAACATGGACTGTTAATCAGAGGGTCTGCTGCGTCTCTATTGATTCATGATGGAGTTATAGGTGGTATCTGAAACTAACCTTGGTTTATCTCTCCTCCTCCTCCCTCTCACCCTCTTCCTCCCTCTCACCCTCTTCTTTCTCCTCCTCTCACCGTCCTCCTCCTCGCTCTCACCCTCTTCTTCCTCGCTCTCACCCTCTTCTTCCTCGCTCTCACCCTCTTCTTCCTCGCTCTCACCCTCTTCTTCCTCGCTCTCACCCTCTTCCTCCTCGCTCTCACCCTCTTCCACCTCGCTCTCACCCTCCTCGTTCTCCTCCTTCCTCTCCCCCTCCTCGCTCTCCCCCTCCTCCTCGCTCTCACCCTCCTCCTCGCTCTCCCCCTCTCCTCTCCATTTTCTTCTCATCCCTTCCAACAGAATGAGGACAGCCCCAGTCCAAAGCGTCAGAGACTATCTGGCCAATCAGTGCTGGATCTCTCCACGGTGGCCCCACCCTCCAACCCCTCTCCACCAATGAGGCCGTGGGAGCTGCCCCACAGTCGCAGACCTCCCCCTAACCCCCACCCCCACTACCACCAGGAGCGCTGCCATACACCTGTCAGACACAGACACAGGTAAGACTGTTACCGCACCTGGTACTGTGCTTTTCAGCTTGGTTACTTTGTTTGTTTGTTAGTCAGTTAGCTAGCTAGTCAGCTAGATAGCTAGTCAGCTAGCTAGTCAGCTAGATAGCTAGTCAGCTAGCTAGTCAGCTAGATAGCTAGTCAGCTAGCTAGTCAGCTAGATAGCTAGTCAGCTAGCTAGTCAGCTAGATAGCTAGTCAGCTAGCTAGTCAGCTAGATAGCTAGTCAGCTAGCTAGTCAGCTAGATAGCTAGTCAGCCAGCTAGCTAGCTAGTCAGCTAGCTAGCTAGTCAGCTAGCTAGCTAGTCAGCTAGCTAGCTAGTCAGCTAGCTAGCTAGTCAGCTAGCTAGCTAGTCAGCTAGCTAGCTAGTCAGCTAGCTAGCTAGTCAGCTAGCTAGCTAGTCAGCTAGCTAGCTAGTCAGCTAGCTAGCTAGTCAGCTAGCTAGCTAGTCAGCTAGCTAGCTAGTCAGCTAGCTAGCTAGTCAGCTAGCTAGCTAGTCAGCTAGCTAGCTAGTCAGCTAGCTAGCTAGTTAGCTAGTTAGTTAGCTAGTTAGTTAGCTAGTTAGCTAGTTAGTTAGTCTGTTAGCTAGCAAGAGAGTCAGTTTGGAATGCTGAGCTCTGTTTGCTCAGTAGTGAATATTGACCAGTAAGAGCTAACGATGATGATGATGATGACATATTGTGTTGATGGATAATACGTATCAGAATGATGAAGACTTAACTCTCCCCCTCCTTTCCTCCAGTCCTCCAGCGCGTCGCCAGCGTGGCCGTCTCTCCCGTACCCCCCGTCACCACCCTCCTCCTCCTCCTCCCCACCACCCCTCCCCTCCTCCCCCCTCCATCCGACTGGACCCCCAGGACCAAAGCTACCGCCACCACTACCCTCACCCCCACCAGAGCTACCCTCACCCCCCTCCTCCCCCCTACGGCCAGCCCCCAGCCCCTGCCGGAGGGGGCGTGGAGGAACCTCGAGCGTTCCACCCCCCCGCCCTGTCTCCACGGTTACTGCACCCCGCTGTCCATCATTCTCATCAAGCGGCTCACCACCACACACAGCAGCAAGGAACCATGGTCATGGACCTACATGAACAGGTTAGACTGGGAGAGGGAGGGGACCTATATTAACAGGTTAGACTGGGAGAGAGAGGGAGGAGGGGACCTATATTAACAGGTTAGACTGGGAGAGAGGAGGGGACCTATATTAACAGGTTAGACTGGGAGAGGGAGGGAGGAGGGGACCTATATTAACAGGTTAGACTGGGAGAGAGAGAGGGAGGAGGGGACCTATATTAACAGGTTAGACTGGGAGAGAGAGGAGGGGACCTATATTAACAGGTTAGACTGGGAGAGATAGGAGGGGACCTATATTAACAGGTTAGACAGAGAGAGAGGGAGGAGGGGACCTATATTAACAGGTTAGACTGGGAGAGAGAGAGGGAGGAGGGGACCTATATTAACAGGTTAGACTGGGAGAGAGAGGGAGGAGGGGACCTATATTAACAGGTTAGACTGGGAGAGAGAGGGAGGAGGGGACCTATATTAACAGGTTAGACTGGGAGAGAGAGGGAGGAGGGGACCTATATTAACAGGTTAGACTGGGAGAGAGAGGGAGGAGGGGACCTATATTAACAGGTTAGACTGGGAGAGGGAGGAGGGGACCTATATTAACAGGTTAGACTGGGAGAGAGAGGGAGGAGGGGACCTATATTAACAGGTTAGACTGGGAGAGAGAGAGGACCTATATTAACAGGTTAGACTGGGAGAGAGAGGGAGGAGGGGACCTATATTAACAGGTTAGACTGGGAGAGAGAGGGAGGAGGGGACCTATATTAACAGGTTAGACTGGGAGAGAGAGGGAGGAGGGGACCTATATTAACAGGTTAGACTGGGAGAGAGAGGGAGGAGGGGACCTATATTAACAGGTTAGACTGGGAGAGAGAGGGAGGAGGGGACCTATATTAACAGGTTAGACTGGGAGAGAGAGGAGGAGGGGACCTATATTAACAGGTTAGACTGGGAGAGAGAGGGAGGAGGGGACCTATATTAACAGGTTAGACTGGGAGAGAGAGGGAGGAGGGGACCTATATTAACAGGTTAGACTGGGAGAGAGAGGGAGGAGGGGACCTATATTAACAGGTTAGACTGGGAGAGAGAGGGAGGAGGGGACCTATATTAACAGGTTAGACTGGGAGAGAGAGGGAGGAGGGGACCTATATTAACAGGTTAGACTGGGAGAGAGAGGGGACCTATATTAACAGGTTAGACTGGGAGAGAGAGGGGACCTATATTAACAGGTTAGACTGGGAGAGAGAGGGGACCTATATTAACAGGTTAGACTGGGAGAGAGAGGAGGGGACCTATATTAACAGGTTAGACTGGGAGAGAGAGGGAGGAGGGGACCTATATTAACAGGTTAGACTGGGAGAGAGAGAGAGAGAGGGAGGAGGGGACCTATATTAACAGGTTAGACTGGGAGAGAGAGAGAGAGGAGGGGACCTATATTAACAGGATAGACTGGGAGAGAGAGGGAGGGGACCTATATTAACAGGTTAGACTGGGAGAGAGAGGGAGGGGACCTATATTAACAGGTTAGACTGGGAGAGAGAGGGAGGAGGGGACCTATATTAACAGGTTAGACTGGGAGAGAGAGGGAGGAGGGGACCTATATTAACAGGGTAGACTGGGAGAGGGAGGAGGGGACCTATATTAACAGGTTAGACTGGGAGAGAGAGAGGACCTATATTAACAGGTTAGACTGGGAGAGAGAGGGAGGAGGGGACCTATATTAACAGGTTAGACTGGGAGAGAGAGGGAGGAGGGGACCTATATTAACAGGTTAGACTGGGAGAGAGAGGGAGGAGGGGACCTATATTAACAGGTTAGACTGGGAGAGAGAGGGAGGAGGGGACCTATATTAACAGGTTAGACTGGGAGAGAGAGGGAGGAGGGGACCTATATTAACAGGTTAGACTGGGAGAGAGAGAGGGGACCTATATTAACAGGTTAGACTGGGAGAGAGAGAGGAGGGGACCTTTATTAACAGGTTAGACTGGGAGAGAGAGGGAGGAGGGGACCTATATTAACAGGTTAGACTGGGAGAGAGAGGGGACCTATATTAACAGGTTAGACTGGGAGAGAGAGGGGACCTATATTAACAGGTTAGACTGGGAGAGAGAGGGGACCTATATTAACAGGTTAGACTGGGAGAGAGAGGAGGGGACCTATATTAACAGGTTAGACTGGGAGAGAGAGGGAGGAGGGGACCTATATTAACAGGTTAGACTGGGAGAGAGAGGGAGGAGGGGACCTATATTAACAGGTTAGACTGGGAGAGAGAGGGAGGAGGGGACCTATATTAACAGGTTAGACTGGGAGAGAGAGGGGACCTATATTAACAGGTTAGACTGGGAGAGAGAGGAGGGGACCTATATTAACAGGTTAGACTGGGAGAGAGAGGGGACCTATATTAACAGGTTAGACTGGGAGAGAGAGGGGACCTATATTAACAGGTTAGACTGGGAGAGAGAGGAGGGGACCTATATTAACAGGTTAGACTGGGAGAGAGAGGGAGGAGGGGACCTATATTAACAGGTTAGACTGGGAGAGAGAGGGAGGAGGGGACCTATATTAACAGGTTAGACTGGGAGAGAGAGGGAGGAGGGGACCTATATTAACAGGTTAGACTGGGAGAGAGAGGGGACCTATATTAACAGGTTAGACTGGGAGAGAGAGGGGACCTATATTAACAGGTTAGACTGGGAGAGAGAGGGAGGAGGGAACCTATATTAACAGGTTAGACTGGGAGAGAGAGGGAGGAGGGGACCTATATTAACAGGTTAGACTGGGAGAGAGAGGGAGGAGGGGACCTATATTAACTCTCTCTCTCCAACAGGCCTCAGTCCCAGTCTCCTATATATTAACTCTCTCTCTCCAACAGGCCTCAGTCCCAGTCTCCTATATATTAACTCTCTCTCTCTCCAACAGGCCTCAGTCCCAGTCTCCTATATATTAACTCTCTCTCTCTCTCTCCAACAGGCCTCAGTCCCAGTCTCCTATATATTAACTCTCTCTCTCTCTTTCCAACAGGCCTCAGTCCCAGTCTCCTATATATTAACTCTCTCTCTCTCTCTCCAACAGGCCTCAGTCCCAGTCTCCTATATATTAACTCTCTCTCTCTCTCTCCCAACAGGTCCCAGTCTCCTATATATTAACTCTCTCTCTCTCTCTCCAACAGGCCTCAGTCCCAGTCTCCTATATATTAACTCTCTCTCTCTCTCCAACAGGCCTCAGTCCCAGTCTCCTATATATTAACTATTTCTCTCTCTCCAACAGGCCTCAGTCCCAGTCTCCTATATATTAACTCTCTCTCTCTCTCCAACAGGCCTCAGTCCCAGTCTCCTATATATTAACTCTCTCTCTCTCTCCAACAGGCCTCAGTCCCAGTCTCCTATATATTAACTCTCTCTCTCTCTCTCCCAACAGGTGTCAGTCCCAGTCTCCTATATATTAACTCTCTCTCTCTCCAACAGGCCTCAGTCCCAGTCTCCTATATATTATCTCTCTCTCTCTCTCTCCAACAGGCCCCAGTCCCAGTCTCCTATATATTAACTCTCTCTCTCCAACAGGCCTCAGTCCCAGTTTCCTATATATTAACTCTCTCTCTCTCCAACAGGCCTCAGTCCCAGTCTCCTATATATTAACTCTCTCTCTCTCCAACAGGCCTCAGTCCCAGTCTCCTATATATTAACTCTCTCTCTCTCCAACAGGCCTCAGTCCCAGTCTCCTATATATTAACTCTCTCTCTCTCCAACAGGCCTCAGTCCCAGTCTCCTACACGGTGACTCCTGTCCCTTCTCATCATGGTCTGGTAACTCCTCTGTATACAGGACAGCACCTCCCTCCTGTCTGCTCCTCTCAACAACAGATCCCAGCCTGCAGTGTGGTCTTCAGTACAGGACAACACTACCACCCTGTGAGTAGAGACAGTAGTGTGTGTGTGTGTGTGTGTGTCGTCTTCAGGACAACACTACCACCTTAACGACAGTCCTTGAATTGGTTCTCCTGGGTCATGTTCAAGAGGGCACAACATTTAGAACCTTTCAGCTACAAATGTCTAGTCTGGTACCAGTCAGCTATCATTCCACTCCTTGGTCTAGTCTGGTACCAGTCAGCTATCATTCCACTCCTTGGTCTAGTCTGGTACCAGTCAGCTATCATTCCACTCCTTGGTCTAGTCTGGTACCAGTCAGCTATAATTCCACTCCTTGGTCTAGTCTGGTACCAGTCAGCTATCATTTCACTCCTTGGTCTAGTCTGGTACCAGTCAGCTATCATTTCACTCCTTGGTCTTGTCTGGTACCAGTCATCTGTCATTCCACTCCTTGGTCTAGTCTGGTACCAGTCAGCTATCATTTCACTCCTTGGTCTAGTCTGGTACCAGTCAGCTATCGTTCCACTCCTTGGTCTAGTCTGGTACCAGTCAGCTATCGTTCCACTCCTTGGTCTAGTCTGGTACCAGTCAGCTATCGTTCCACTCCTTGGTCTTGTCTGGTACCAGTCAGCTATCGTTCCACTCCTTGGTCTAGTCTGGTACCAGTCAGCTGTCGTTCCACTCCTTGGTCTAGTCTGGTACCAGTCAGCTGTCGTTCCACTCCTTGGTCTAGTCTGGTACCAGTCAGCTATCATTCCACTCCTTGGTCTAGTCTGGTACCAGTCAGCTATCATCCCACTCCTTGGTCTAGTCTGGTACCAGTCAGTCATTCAACTCCTTGGTCTAGTCTGGTACCAGACAGCTATCATTCCACTCCTTGGTCTAGTCTGGTACCAGACAGCTATCATTCCACTCCTTGGTCTAGTCTGGTACCAGTCTGTCATTCCACTCCTTGGTCTAGTCTGGTACCAGTCTGTCATTCCACTCCTTGGTCTAGTCTGGTACCAGTCTGTCTAGCTATCATTCCACTCCTTGGTCTAGTCTGGTACCAGTCTGTCATTCCACTCCTTGGTCTAGTCTGGTACCAGTCTGTCATTCCACTCCTTGGTCTAGTCTGGTACCAGTCAGCTATCATTCCACTCCTTGGTCTAGTCTGGGTACCAGTCAGCTATCATTCCACTCCTTGGTCTAGTCTGGTACCAGTCAGCTATCATTCCACTCCTTGGTCTAGTCTGGGTACCAGTCAGCTATCATTCCACTCCTTGGTCTAGTCTGGGTACCAGTCAGCTATCATTCCACTCCTTGGTCTAGTCTGGTACCAGTCAGCTATCATTCCACTCCTTGGTCTAGTCTGGGTACCAGTCAGCTATCATTCCACTCCTTGGTCTAGTCTGGTACCAGTCAGTCATTCCACTCCTTGCTTGTTGGTGTTTGCTGTCCCCTGGTGGCAAAAATAATTAAATGCAGATATATATCATTGACATGCACAGTAGTATCAAACCTCACTTTCTCTCCCTCTCTCTCCCTGCCTCTCCATCTCTCCCCCTCCCTCTCACTCTCCATCTCTCCCTCCCTCTCCCTCCCTCTCTCCATCTCTCTCTCAGATGCTGGGGGCGTGTTCGGTGCAGCATTTACCTGTACCCTACTCCTTTCCCTCCCTCCTCTCCAGTGATCCCCCTTTCCTCCTCCCCCCTCCCCACCTCTCTCACCACCCCCCCCACCTCCCTCCACCTGGACACTTCCTTCCCTTCCCGACACAACAGTCCAGATCGGTAAGAAACACATCACTCTGATTTTCATTATAATCATGGAATTGTATTTATGACGGTTTCTCCAAGGATCCACTCTAGTTTGTTTTCAATGTCTGTGTTTCTCCAAGGATCCACTCTAGTTTGTTTTCAATGTCTGTGTTTCTCCAAGGATCCACTCTAGTTTGTTTTTAATGTCTGTGTTTCTCCAAGGATCCACTCTAGTTTGTTTTTAATGTCTGTGTTTCTCCAAGGATCCACTCTAGTTTGTTTTCAATGTCTGTGTTTCTCCAAGGATCCACTCTAGTTTGTTTTTAATGTCTGTGTTTCTCCAAGGATCCACTCTAGTTTGTTTTCAATGTCTGTGTTTCTCCAAGGATCCACTCTAGTTTGTTTTTAATGTCTGTGTTTCTCCAAGGATCCACTCTAGTTTGTTTTCAATGTCTGTGTTTCTCCAAGGATCCACTCTAGTTTGTTTTTAATGTCTGTGTTTCTCCAAGGATCCACTCTAGTTTGTTTTCAATGTCTGTGTTTCTCCAAGGATCCACTCTAGTTTGTTTTCAATGTCTGTGTTTCTCCAAGGATCCACTCTAGTTTGTTTTTAATATCCTGCAATAGATGTAATGACCCTTTAACCACCTAGGTAGTGGTATTCTATTTATTTAACCTTTTTATTTAACTAGGCAAGTCAGTTAACAAATTCTTATTTACAATGACGGCCTACCCTGTCCAAACCCTCCCCTAACCCGGACGACACTGGGCCAATTGTGTGCCGCCCAATGGGACTACCCAGGCCCTTTAACCATTAAGGTAGTGGTTCTGCCCGGGCCCTTTAACCATTAAGGTAGTGGTGCTGCCCAGGCCCTTTAACCATTAAGGTAGTGGTGCTGTCCGGGCCCTTTAACCATTAAGGTAGTGGTGCTGTCTGGGCCCTTTAACCATTAAGGTAGTGGTGCTGCCCGGGCCCTTTAACCATTAAGGTAGTGGTGCTGTCCAGGCCCTTTAACCATTAAGGTAGTGGTGCTGTCCGGGCCCTTTGGTGCTGTCCGGGCCCTTTAACCATTAAGGTAGTGGTGCTGTCCGGGCCCTTTAACCATTAAGGTAGTGGTGCTGTCCGGGCCCTTTAACCATTAAGGTAGTGGTGCTGTCCGGGCCCTTTAACCATTAAGGTAGTGGTGCTGTCCGGGCCCTTTAACCATTAAGGTAGTGGTGCTGCCCGGGCCCTTTAACCATTAAGGTAGTGGTGCTGTCCGGGCCCTTTAACCATTAAGGTAGTGGTGCTGCCCGGGCCCTTTAACCATTAAGGCAGTGGTGCTGCCCGGGCCCTTTAACCATTAAGGTAGTGGTGCTGTCCGGGCCCTTTAACCATTAAGGCAGTGGTGCTGTCCGGGCCCTTTAACCATTAAGGTAGTGGTGCTGCCAGGGCCCTTTAACCATTAAGGTAGTGGTGCTGTCCGGGCCCTTTAACCATTAAGGTAGTGGTGCTGCCAGGGCCCTTTAACCATTAAGGTAGTGGTGCTGTCCGGGCCCTTTAACCATTAAGGTAGTGGTGCTGCCCGGGCCCTTTAACCATTAAGGTAGTGGTGCTGCCCGGGCCCTTTAACCATTAAGGTAGTGGTGCTGTCCGGGCCCTTTAACCATTCAGGTAGTGGTGCTGCCCGGGCCCTTTAACCATTCAGGTAGTGGTGCTGCCCGGGCCCTTTAACCATTCAGGTAGTGGTGCTGTCCGGGCCCTTTAACCATTAAGGTAGTGGTGCTGTTCGGGCCCTTTAACCATTAAGGTAGTGGTGCTGCCCGGGCCCTTTAACCATTAAGGTAGTGGTGCTGCCCGGGCCCTTTAACCATTAAGGTAGTGGTGCTGCCCGGGCCCTTTAACCATTAAGGTAGTGGTGCTGTCCGGGCCCTTTAACCATTAAGGTAGTGGTGCTGCCCGGGCCCTTTAACCATTAAGGTAGTGGTGCTGCCCGGGCCCTTTAACCATTAAGGTAGTGGTGCTGTCCGGGCCCTTTAACCATTAAGGTAGTGGTTCTGCCCGGGCCCTTTAACCATTAAGGTAGTGGTGCTGCCCGGGCCCTTTAACCATTAAGGTAGTGGTGCTGCCCGGGCCCTTTAACCATTAAGGTAGTGGTGCTGTCCGGGCCCTTTAACCATTAAGGTAGTGGTGCTGTCCGGGCCCTTTAACCATTAAGGTAGTGGTGCTGTCCGGGCCCTTTGGTGCTGTCCGGGCCCTTTAACCATTAAGGTAGTGGTGCTGTCCGGGCCCTTTAACCATTAAGGTAGTGGTGCTGTCCAGGGCCCTTTAACCATTAAGGTAGTGGTGCTGCCCAGGCCCAGTCTCATATTCACATCTCAAATTGCCTTCTATTCACAATGTGCTCACTTTGACTTGAATTATAATTAGTCAAAGTGACTTGACATAACAGTTTTAGAATCCATTATAAACTTTTCCCCAGGCCTAGAGAACAAGTTGTAACAGCACATAATCCCCTTGTATGCCTATGACCCTTCATAGCCCTTTTTCTATGCCTATGACCCTTCAAAGCCCTTTTTGTATGCCCCTTTAATATGCCTATGACCCTTCACAGCCCTTTTTGTAGGCATGTTAAAAGGGCATATGACCCTTCATAGCCCTTTTTGTATGCTTATGACCCTTCATAACCCTTTGTATCCCTGTCATAGCCGTTGCAGAGGATAGAGAACGAGGTGGAGCTGCTTGGAGAGCACCTGTCTGTGGGAGGGGGGTTCAACTACCCTCATGGAGCACACCACCCCTCCTCCCTTCCCCCCTCCACACCCCTCCAGTTCCTGTCTCATCACGACTCCCTGTCACAGGAGCTGTTCGGAGTGGTAAGACGCCCCTCCCCCAGTACCTCTCTCACCCTTCCTCCCTGCCCCCTTCCAGTTCCTCTCTCACCCTTCCTCCCTGCCCCCCTCCAGTTCCTCTCTCATCACGACTCCCTGTCACAGGAGCTGTTCACCCACACCTCATGCTAGCCATCAAAACACCTGCCCAAGGGCTGTCTTGCACGGCCACTCGTCTAAGTATTTGTATTTATTAAGGATCCCATTTAGTTCCTGCCAAGGCAGCAGCTACTCTTCCTGGGGTTTATTATGGATCTCCATTAGTTCCTGCCAAGGCAGCAGCTACTCTTCCTGGGGTTTATTATGGATCCCCATTAGTTCCTGCCAAGGCAGCAGCTACTCTTCCTGGGGTTTATTATGGATCCCCATTAGTTCCTGCCGAGGCAGCAGCTACTCTTCCTGGGGTTTATTATGGATCCCCATTAGTTCCTGCCGAGGCAGCAGCTACTCTTCCTGGGGTTTATTATGGATCCCCATTAGTTCCTGCCGAGGCAGCAGCTACTCTTCCTGGGGTTTATTATGGATCCCCATTAGTTCCTGCCAAGGCAGCAGCTACTCTTCCTGGGGTTTATTATGGATCCCCATTAGTTCCTGCCAAGGCAGCAGATACTCTTCCTGGGGTTTATTATGGATCCCCATTAGTTCCTGCCAAGGCAGCAGCTACTCTTCCTGGGGTTTATTATGGATCCCCATTAGTTCCTGCCAAGGCAGCAGCTACTCTTCCTGGGGTTTATTATGGATCCCCATTAGTTCCTGCCAAGGCAGCAGCTACTCTTCCTGGGGTTTATTATGGATCCCCATTAGTTCCTGCCAAGGCAGCAGCTACTCTTCCTGGGGTTTATTATGGATCCCCATTAGTTCCTGCCAAGGCAGCAGCTACTCTTCCTGGGGTTTATTATGGATCCCCATTAGTTCCTGCCAAGGCAGCAGCTACTCTTCCTGGGGTTTATTATGGATCCTCATTAGTTCCTGCCGAGGCAGCAGCTACTCTTCCTGGGGTTTATTATGGATCCTCATTAGTTCCTGCCGAGGCAGCAGCTACTCTTCCTGGGGTCCAGCAGAATTAAGGCAGTTATACATTTTAAAAACTGTACAATACTTTCACAACAGATTTCACAACATGTTACAATAACACTATGTACACACAGATGGAGAACACCATGTGACAATAACACTATGTACACAAAGATGGAGAACACCATGTGACAGTAACACTATGTACACACAGATGGAGAACACCATGTGACAGTAACACTATGTACACACAGATGGAGAACACCATGTTACAGTAACACTATGTACACACAGATGGAGAACACCATGTGACAATAACACTATGTACACACAGATGGAGAACACCATGTTACAGTAACACTATGTACACACAGATGGAGAACACCATGTTACAATAACACTATGTACACACAGATGGAGAACACCATGTGACAATAACACTATGTACACACAGATGGAGAACACCATGTTACAGTAACACTATGTACACACAGATGGAGAACAACATGTTACAGTAACACTATGTACACACAGATGGAGAACACCATGTCCTTACCTCTATGAAGGGTTCTTACCGTTCCTTTCTCTGTCCCTCTCCCAGCCGTACCCCCACTTCATGCCTCGGCGAATCACAGGGCGTCGTTACCGCTCCCAGCAGACCGTGCCCCCGGCCCCCTACCACCCAGGCTTCCTGCCTTACTTCCTGTGAGTACTTCTTCTTCTCTTGTTGTTGTAGCGGCACCTGTGCATTAGGTATGCAGTACATGTTGGAACAAATCATGGGTTTATATGGTATAATACTGTATGATGTTATATTAGGCATTGTGATCATTTTGTTTATTGAAATGTACCCGCTCTCCCTCCCCTGTCTCTCCATCTCTCCCTCCCCTGTCTCTCCATCTCTCCCTCCCCTGTCTCTCCATCTCTCCCTCCCCTGTCTCTCCATCTCTCTCCCTCTCCTGTCTCTCCATCTCTCCCTCCCCTGTCTCTCCATCTCTCCCTCCCCTGTCTCTCAGGTCGATGCTTCCAGTGGTTCCTACAGTCGGTCCTACCATCAGTCTAGAGTTAGATGTGGATGATGGAGAGGTAGAGAACTATGAAGTAAGCTAGCCACAGAGCTAACTATACATCTATATGGTCTAGTGTAGTGGAGGTAAGCTAGCCACAGCGCTAACTATACATCTATAGGGTCTAGTGGAGGTAAGCTAGCCACAGAGCTAACTATACATCTATATGGTGTAGTGGAGGTAAGCTAGCCACAGAGCTAACTATACATCTATATGGTCTAGTGTAGTGGAGGTAAGCTAGCCACAGAGCTAACTATACATCTATATGGTGTAGTGGAGGTAAGCTAGCCACAGAGCTAACTATACATCTATATGGTGTAGTGGAGGTAAGCTAGCCACAGAGCTAACTATACATCTATATGGTGTAGTGGAGGTAAGCTAGCCACAGAGCTAACTATACATCTATAGGGTCTAGTGGAGATAAGCTAGCCACAGAGCTAACTATACATCTATAGGGTCTAGTGGAGGTAAGCTAGCCACAGAGCTAACTATACATCTACATGGTCTAGTGTAGTGGAAGTAAGCTAGCCACAGAGCTAACTTTACATCTATTTGGTGTAGTGGCGGTAAGCTAGCCACAGAGCTAACTATACATCTATATGGTCTAGTGTAGTGGAAGTAAGCTAGCCACAGAGCTAACTTTACATCTATATGGTGTAGTGGCGGTAAGCTAGCCACAGAGCTAACTATACATCTATATGGTGTAGTGGAGGTAAGCTAGCCACAGAGCTAACTATACATCTATATGGTCTAGTGTAGTGGAGGTAAGCTAGCCACAGAGCTAACTATACATCTATATGGTGTAGTGGCGGTAAGCTAGCCACAGAGCTAACTATACATCTATATGGTGTAGTGGAGGTAAGCTAGCCACAGAGCTAACTATACATCTATATGGTCTAGTGTAGTGGAGGTAAGCTAGCCACAGAGCTAACTATACATCTATATGGTCTAGTCAACTCTAATGTAGTGGAGGTAGTTTTAATGAACTACAGTCTAGTGTTGGCTGACACATCTAGCCTCGTGTTAGTTCCAATAGCTAATGCCTAGGCTTCAGCTCAGTGGGCTAAAACGATTAAAACCTGTTGATTGGTGTGTAGATGTACACTATGCAGAACATGAGTGTCTATCAATCCAATGCTGTTATGTCCTCGAGGGCGAGGGAATGAACGCACCTAGGGTAGATGGGAGGACAACAAGAATTTATCTTGTGTAGGTAGACCGGCTCTTCTCTGACCTCTAACCTTTAACCCCCCTGTCTGACCTCCAGGCCCTGTTGAACCTAGCAGAGCGTCTGGGCGAGGCCAAACCCAGAGGACTGACCAAGGCTGACATAGAACAGCTTCCCTCCTACCGCTTCAACCCCAACAACCACCAGTCAGAACAGACACTGTGAGTAGAGTCCCTTCAACAACCAGTCAGAACAGACACTGTGAGTAGAGTCCCTTCAACCACCACCAGTCAGAACAGACACTGTGAGTAGAGTCCCTTCAACAACCACCAGTCAGAACAGACACTGTGAGTAGAGTCCCTTCAACAACCACCAGTCAGAACAGACACTGTGAGTAGAGTCCCTTCAACAACCACCACCAGTCAGAACAGACACTGTGAGTAGAGTCCCTTCAACAACCACCACCAGTCAGAACAGACACTGTGAGTAGAGTCCCTTCAACAACCACCAGTCAGAACAGACACTGTGAGTAGAGTCCCTTCAACAACCACCACCAGTCAGAACAGACACTGTGAGTAGAGTCCCTTCAACAACCACCACCAGTCAGAACAGACACTGTGAGTAGAGTCCCTTCAACAACAACCACCAGTCAGAACAGACACTGTGAGTAGAGTCCCTTCAACAACCACCACCAGTCAGAACAGACACTGTGAGTAGAGTCCCTTCAACAACCACCACCAGTCAGAACAGACACTGTGAGTAGAGTCCCTTCAACAACCACCACCAGTCAGAACAGACACTGTGAGTAGAGTCCCTTCAACAACCACCACCAGTCAGAACAGACACTGTGAGTAGAGTCCCTTCAACAACAACCACCAGTCAGAACAGACACTGTGAGTAGAGTCCCTTCAACAACCACCAGTCAGAACAGACACTGTGAGTAGAGTCCCTTCAACAACCACCACCAGTCAGAACAGACACTGTGAGTAGAGTCCCTTCAACAACAACCACCAGTCAGAACAGACACTGTGAGTAGAGTCCCTTCAACAACCACCAGTCAGAACAGACACTGTGAGTAGAGTCCCTTCAACAACCACCACCAGTCAGAACAGACACTGTGAGTAGAGTCCCTTCAACAACCACCACCAGTCAGAACAGACACTGTGAGTAGAGTCCCTTCAACAACCACCACCAGTCAGAACAGACACTGTGAGTAGAGTCCCTTCAACAACCACCACCAGTCAGAACAGACACTGTGAGTAGAGTCTGTATGTTATATTAACGTTGTCTCTCTGTTCCAGGTGTTATATTAACGTTGTCTCTCTGTTCCAGGTGTTATATTAACGTTGTCTCTGTGTTCCGGGTGTTATATTAACGTTGTCTCTGTGTTCCGGGTGTTATATTAACGTTGTCTCTGTGTTCCGGGTGTTATATTAACGTTGTCTCTCTGTGTTCCAGGTGTTATATTAACGTTGTCTCTCTGTGTTCCGGGTGTTATATTAACGTTGTCTCTCTGTTCCGGGTGTTATATTAACGTTGTCTCTCTGTTCCGGGTGTTATATTAACGTTGTGTCTCTGTTCCAGGTGCGTGGTGTGTATGTGTGACTTTGAGTCCCGTCAGCTGCTAAGAGTCCTGCCCTGTAACCACGAGTTCCACACCAAGTGTGTTGACAAGTGGCTGAAGGTGAGACAGAGATGGTGATATATCTATACAAGATACTTTATTTAACAGACAGAGATGGTGATATATCTATACAAGAGACTTTATTTAACAGACAGAGATGGTGATATATCTATACAAGAGACTTTATTTGACAGTCAGAGATGGTGATATATCTATACAAGAGACTTTATTTGACAGTCAGATGGTGATATATCTATACAAGAGACTTTATTTAACAGTCAGAGATGGTGATATATCTATACAAGAGACTTTATTTAACAGTCAGAGATGGTGATATATCTATACAAGAGACTTTATTTAACAGACAGAGATGGTGATATATCTATACAAGATACTTTATTTAACAGACAGGTGGTGATATATCTATACAAGATACTTTATTTAACAGACAGAAGGTGATATATCTATACAAGATACTTTATTTAACAGACAGGTGGTGATATATCTATACAAGAGACAGAGATGGTGGTATATCTATACAAGAGACTTTATTTAACAGACAGAGATGGTGATATATCTATACAAGAGACTTTATTTAACAGTCAGACAGTACAACTAGATGAAACCGTGTTTTGATCAGGTCGTCTTCCATTCTGTGTACAGTTGAATTCTACAAGCTTTGTCATGCACTGTAAAGGGAAGTGAACATCCATGTATGACTAGTAGAATCATCTCTGTCTCTCTCCAGGCTAACAGAACGTGTCCTATCTGTCGGGCGGACGCCTCCGAGGTCCAGCGGGATTCTGAATGACCTATGACCCCCACAGATCTAGGGTCTGCTCAGCCTCTCCACATCCTAACCTGACGCATTAGGGAAGGAAACGCAACGCAACAGACCTTAGATCAGTGTCTGGGAGCGATGTCCGTCCCCCCTCTCCTCCGCCAAGTGAACTCTTTAAGAAATAGACTCTGCCTTCTTCCTATGATGATGTTATTCTAGTAATGGCCTTTTGACTGACACACACACACACACACACACACACGTATGTACGAGGGGCAGTTGGACTTTTCCCCCTTTGTACTGTCTTACCTTCCTGCGTGATGATTGGATTTGTCTTCTGAACGCTGTGGAGACACTCAGTTGGACTGTGTTGTTGTCCTGACTAACCCAGTGGAGAATATGGAAGCCCAAAGATTCTGACTATTATGACATCATCGTTGTTATTGCTATTGTTAATATTCTGTTCGTGATGAATCATTCAGAACCTGGATTGAGATGTGTTTTCACTAGTGGGGTTATTATGGTTTATAAAGGCGCTTTTTCTTCATTTACCTTTTTAAAGTGTGTGTGTGTGTGTGTGCTGTTGTACTCCTACAAAACACATCTACAATGTGTGTCCAACTGAAATCTAGAGAGAATGGAGGACAGTACAATCTTTACATTGTTGTTAGTATTGGTTTAAGATCTGGGTAGAGGAAGGTGTGCAGAAATACAGTGTTGTCAGTAATCGGGAAAGTGTGTGTATTATTTATGCAGTGCAGTACACTGGCCTCCTGCTCACACTGCCGTTTCCGCTCTGATTGGTCCATGCTGTGCACTGAGACAGGAAGTGTTTCATGAGGAAGGGGAGGGGCTTCCAGGGAGGAGAAGGGCAACAGAACCAGGGTAGTTGAGGAGGATGGGGCGGGCCTTCTCCCTCATCACTGCTGTCTCTGTATCACTGTCTCTTTTTCCTCTCCCAGTCCACCCCCCCCCTCTCTCTCTCTCCCAGTCCATCCCCCCCCCTCTCTCTCTCCCAGTCCATCCCCCTCTCTCTCTCTCTCTCTCTCTCTCCTTTTCTGTTCACTCACTCCATGTTTCAGAGAGATGGATCAGCCTCCGTTATCTCAGCTTACTCACGCTGAATGCACACCCCCACGCAGCAAAGGAGTGTGTGCGCTGATATGAATCGATGCTAAACGTCCGACATTTGTTTTATTGGTCAGTTACTTAGGAAGAAATATGATAGTGGTCAAATCTGAAGTGAAACCATATTCTAGCATATCTGTATCTATATATTGGTTCCAAGACCAAAAGTAATGAACTATCTGGAGAATAGGGGTGTCATTTTGAGATACAACCAACGTTGTTCACTGGTCGTTCAGATCACATTGAGAAGGTGAGATTATCTGAAGTATAGTTTTAAGGCACATAATGATGATGATTTTAGTGTGGTAGCATCACAGTTAGGGTTTAACTCCTTGGTAAAAAGGGACATATGTTTAGCCTGTCGACCACGAGTGAGAAAGATCAGTGCCTGGTTTCACTCATTCGTTCACAACCACAATGACTCTTCTATTCAGTCTCCATTCATCCCCTCTTCCTCCTCTAGGATGCTTCTCACCCCCCCCCTCTTTCTCTCTGTCCCTTCTTCACCCCCCCCCCCCCCCTGTTTTCCACTGTGTCCTCTGTCTACCCAGTGTCTTTAGAAGTAGTCCTTAACTGCTGTCATAAGCCCTACATAAGGCTGTCTTAACATGCACAATGTCACCCTATGTCAAGTTTATGTCCTGGCTTGGCTTCCTACTGCCCTTCACCCACACGGTGTCACGATTCATGTTCTATGTCAGGCTCACAGCAACCTTATGTAGGCCTTACGACAGTCTTATGTAGGCCTTACGACAGCTAGCAGAAGGGACAGGTTTATTAAACCATGTCAGCCAGGCACCTGCAGTGTCTTAATATGTAAGAGATGCCTTTTAAAAGCCAGATTTACCCTCCTTAAAGCCATGTCACCAATAGGTGGGTTAATGACCTTTTAGATCAGCGTTTAGCTGGGACAAGGTCTTCACCCTACATGTTTCAAATAAACCATTCTCTCCAGTGTCCAATGTTGTCATTGTCAGCACGGCGTTTTAAAGGCAAAAAAGTAAATAGTTATTGGCCGTAGCCGTGGCAACGGGGTTTGAAAAAGCTTCCGTTTTCCTGGTTTTGTTTCCTGGTTTTAAAGGTGTTATACTGTCGTCATGGCGTCCATTTTGTGTCATAGGATTCTAATTATTGTTATTGTTTCTCCTGCTTGGTACACTACTAGCAGTTACCTCATTGTCTCCTGATGTATATTCACATAAGAATATAGGACATTGTTTATTTTTTCCTCTTGCTATTTGTCGTTGGGTTGTTTTTAATACAAAGTGTTTTATCATTTATTAATAACATGACGTCGGTAGCTTTCTTCTTCATAATGTATCATATCTGTAACCAAAATCATTTGAAGGCTTGATATTGCAAATTTTTAACAAACATTTGTACATTTTTAATGAGAGTTATTACTAGTAAGGCGTTACTAAGTGGTGAAATGAATTGTTATTTTTAATCCCTGTCCCCAGTCTTTTTGGATTTCAAAGGCTGGTTCTATAATAAATGTAGAATTGCCAACTCATGGACTGTTCTCCTTTACCCCTCACATTCTGTCGTTCTGTTCAACCTCCTGTCCTCCTGAGGATGGGCGGGTTCAACTTCATTTAACTGTGAAATGGCATCTCTTTGTGCGTTATATAGGAGTAGAACAGTTACTGAGGGGACTAGTTACTGTCTGTTCTACTCCTATATAATGCACAGAGGGGACTAGTTACTGTCTGTTCTACTCCTATATAAAGCACAGAGGGGACTAGTTACTGTCTGTTCTAGTCCTATATAAAGCACAGAGGACTAGTTACTGTCTGTTCTACTCCTATATAAAGCACAGAGTGGACTAGTTATTCAGTTCTAGTCCTATATAACGCACAGAGGGGACTAGTTACTGTCTGTTCTACTCCTATATAACGCACAGAGGGGACTAGTTACTGTCTGTTCTAGTCCTATATAAAGCACAGAGGGGACTAGTTATTGTCTCTGTTCTACTCCTATATAAAGCACAGAGTGGACTAGTTATTCAGTTCTAGTCCTATATAACGCACAGAGGGGACTAGTTACTGTCTGTTCTACTCCTATATAACGCACAGAGGGGACTAGTTACTGTCTGTTCTACTCCTATATAAAGCACAGAGAGGACTAGTTATTCAGTTCTAGTCCTATATAACGCACAGAGGGGACTAGTTACTGTCTGTTCTACTCCTATATAACGCACAGAGGGGACTAGTTACTGTCTGTTCTACTCCTATATAAAGCACAGAGAGGACTAGTTATTCAGTTCTAGTCCTATATAACGCACAGAGGGGACTAGTTACTGTCTGTTCTACTCCTATATAACGCACAGAGGGGACTAGTTATTGTCTCTGTTATACTCCTATATAAAGCACAGTGGACTAGTTACTGTCTGTTCTAATCCTATATAAAGCACAGAGTGGACTAGTTACTGTCTGTTCTAGTCCTATATAAAGCACAGAGAGGACTAGTTATTCAGTTCTAGTTCTATATAACGCACAGAGGGGACTAGTTACTGTCTGTTCTACTCCTATATAAGCACATAGGGGACTAGTTAGTGTCTGTTCTAGTCCTATATAAAGCACAGAGGACTAGTTACTGTCTGTTCTAGTCCTATATAAAGCACAGAGGACTAGTTACTGTCTGTTCTACTCCTATATAAAGCACAGAGTGGACTAGTTACTGTCTGTTCTAGTCCTATATAAAGCACAGAGGACTAGTTACTGTCTGTTCTACTCCTATAAAAGCACAGAGTGGACTAGTTACTGTCTGTTCTACTCCTATAAAAGCACAGAGTGGACTAGTTACTGTCTGTTCTAGTCCTATATAAAGCACAGAGAGGACTAGTTATTCAGTTCTAGTCCTATATAAAGCACAGAGTGGACTAGGTACTGTCTGTTCTACTCCTATATAAAGCACAGAGGGGACTAGTTACTGTCTGTTCTACTCCTATATAAAGCACAGAGGGGACTAGTTACTGTCTGTTCTAGTCCTATATAAAGCACAGAGGACTAGTTACTGTCTGTTCTACTCCTATATAAAGCACAGAGGACTAGTTACTGTCTGTTCTACTCCTATATAACGCACAGAGTGAACTAGTTACTGTCTGTTCTACTCCTATATAAAGCACAGAGTGGACTAGTTACTGTCTGTTCTAGTCCTATATAAAGCACAGAGGACTAGTTACTGTCTGTTCTACTCCTATATAAAGCACAGAGTGGACTAGTTATTCAGTTCTAGTCCTATATAACGCACAGAGGGGACTAGTTACTGTCTGTTCTACTCCTATATAACGCACAGAGGGGACTAGTTATTGTCTCTGTTATACTCCTATATAAAGCACAGTGGACTAGTTACTGTCTGTTCTAGTCCTATATAAAGCACAGAGTGGACTAGTTACTGTCTGTTCTAGTCCTATATAAAGCACAGAGAGGACTAGTTATTCAGTTCTAGTCCTATATAACGCACAGAGGGGACTAGTTACTGTCTGTTCTACTCCTATATAAGCACATAGGGGACTAGTTAGTGTCTGTTCTAGTCCTATATAAAGCACAGAGGACTAGTTACTGTCTGTTCTAGTCCTATATAAAGCACAGAGGACTAGTTACTGTCTGTTCTACTCCTATATAAAGCACAGAGTGGACTAGTTACTGTCTGTTCTAGTCCTATATAAAGCACAGAGGACTAGTTACTGTCTGTTCTACTCCTATATAAAGCACAGAGTGGACTAGTTACTGTCTGTTCTACTCCAATATAAAGCACTGAGGGGACTAGTTACTGTCTGTTCTACTCCTATATAACGCACAGAGGGGACTAGTTACTGTCTGTTCTACTCCTATATAAAGCACAGAGTGGACTAGTTACTGTCTGTTCTAGTCCTATATAAAGCACAGAGGACTAGTTACTGTCTGTTCTACTCCTATATAAAGCACAGAGTGGACTAGTTATTCAGTTCTAGTCCTATATAACGCACAGAGGGGACTAGTTACTGTCTGTTCTACTCCTATATAACGCACAGAGGGGACTAGTTATTGTCTCTGTTATACTCCTATATAAAGCACAGTGGACTAGTTACTGTCTGTTCTAGTCCTATATAAAGCACAGAGTGGACTAGTTACTGTCTGTTCTAGTCCTATATAAAGCACAGAGAGGACTAGTTATTCAGTTCTAGTCCTATATAACGCACAGAGGGGACTAGTTACTGTCTGTTCTACTCCTATATAAGCACATAGGGGACTAGTTAGTGTCTGTTCTAGTCCTATATAAAGCACAGAGGACTAGTTACTGTCTGTTCTAGTCCTATATAAAGCACAGAGGACTAGTTACTGTCTGTTCTACTCCTATATAAAGCACAGAGTGGACTAGTTACTGTCTGTTCTACTCCAATATAAAGCACTGAGGGGACTAGTTACTGTCTGTTCTACTCCTATATAACGCACAGAGGGGACTAGTTATTGTCTCTGTTATACTCCAATATAAAGCACTGAGGGGACTAGTTATTCTGTTTTGTACTCCTATATAAAGCACTGAGGGGACTAGTTATTCTGTTTTGTACTCCTATATAAAGCATAGAGGGGACTAGTTATTGTCTCTGTTATACTCATACTGAACAAAAATATAAATGTAACATGAAACAATTTTACAGTTATAAGAAAATTGGTGAAATTAAATAAATTCATTAGGCCCTAATGTATGGATTTCACATGACTGGGCAGAGGCGCAGCCATGGGTGTACCTGGGAGGGCATAGGCCCACCCACTTGGGAGCCAGGCCCACCCACTCTAAATGAGCCAATTGCAGGCTCCCTCAACTTGTGTGACAAACTGCACATTTTAGAGTGGCCTTTTATTGTTGCCAGCACAAGGTGCACCTGTGTAATGATCATGCTGTTTAATCAGCTTCTTGATATGCCACACCTGTCAGGTGGATGGATTATCTTATCTCATTAACATATGAGAGAAATCAGCTTTTTGTGCGTATGGAAAATATCTGGGATCTTTTATTTCAGCTCATGAAACATGGGCCCATCATATTGAGTATATTTTTGTTCAGTATAGTTCCTACACATCACCTTCTATATTCAAACAAATAGGCCTTTCATAAGCAAATGGGCAGCATCATGTTCAGTCTTCTAGAACGAAAATGTAGTCTTCCTAGTAGGACTGCAACAATGACGTGGTGTGTACTGTATGTGTGTGTGCATACGTTTGTTTGTTTTGGGAGTCGAGCAAGAGTCGACTCCTTTCAATTCCAACCACAGGAGTCGAGCAAGAGTCGACTCATTTCAACTCCAACCACAGGAGTCGAGCAAGAGTCGACTCCTTTCAACTCCAACCACAGGAGTCGGAGTCGAGCAAGAGTCGACTCCTTTCAACTCCAACCACAGGAGTCGGAGTCCAGCAAGAGTCGACTCATTTCAACTCCAACCCCAGGAGTCGAGCAAGAGTCGACTCCTTTCAACTCCAACCACAGGAGTCGGAGTCGAGCAAGAGTCGACTCCTTTCAACTCCAACCACAGGAGTCGAGCAAGAATCAACTCCTTTCAACTCCAACCACAGGGGTCGGAGTTGATTCTATAAATCGTCGTGCACCTCTAGGTCAGAGTAGAACCAGGAAGTCGTGCACCTCTAGGAAGTCGTGCACCTCTAGGTCAGAGTAGAACCAGGAAGTCGTGCACCTCTAGGTCAGAGTAGAACCAGGAAGTCGTGCACCTCTAGGTCAGAGTAGAACCAGGAAGTCGTGCACCTCTAGGTCAGAGTAGAACCAGGAAGTCGTGCACCTCTAGGTCAGAGTAGAACCAGGAAGTCGTGCACCTCTAGGTCAGAGTAGAACCAGGAAGTCGTGCACCTCTAGGTCAGAGTAGAACCAGGAAGTCGTGCACCTCTAGGTCAGAGTAGAACCAGGAAGTCGTGCACCTCTAGGTCAGAGTAGAACCAGGAAGTCGTGCACCTCTAGGTCAGAGTAGAACCAGGAAGTCGTGCACCTCTAGGTCAGAGTAGAACCAGGAAGTCGTGCACCTCTAGGTCAGAGTAGAACCAGAAGGTGTCATATGCTGAGGCAGTGAAGAGAGTAGAGGATGATGGGTCAAGGGTGAGTAGTAGACATAGGCCAATATGGAGTGATATGAATTTGTGTTTCAGTCAGGTTGGCTTCTAAGAATGTATTGCCATGGTTATCAACTGTACAACAGAAATGGAACATCAATCCCAGAGAATAGATGTTGTGGTAGCAGCTGCAGAGAAGTACCTGTATACAGTATGCAGTGGTAAAAATACTTTAAAGTACTACTTAAGTCATTTTTTGGGGTGTCTGTACTTTACTTTACCATTCATATTTTTGACTACTTTTACTTCACTACATTCCTAAAGAAAATAATGTACTTTTTACTTTTCCCCTGACACCCAAAAGTACTCGTCACATTGTGAATGCTTAGTAGGACAGTAAAATGGGTCAATTCACACACTTATCAAGACAACATCCCTGGTCATCCGTACTGCTTCTGATCTGGCGGAATCACCAGATACACATGCTCAATGTGTAAATGATGTCTGAGTGTTGGGCCCCTGGCTATCCTTACATTAAGAAATACAATTCTGCCGTCTGGTTTGCTTAATATTAGGAATTTGAAATGATTTATACTTTTACTTTTGATACTTAAGTAAATTTTAGCAATTACATTTACTTTTGATATTTAATTATATTTAAAACCAAATACTTGTAGACTTTTACTCAAGTAGTATTTTACTGTGTGACTTTTACATGAGTCATTTTCTATTAATAAGGTATCTTTACTTTTACTCAAGTATCACAATTGGGTAATTTTTCCACCACTGGTTGTATATTGATGTGACGTACTGATATGACATCACCAGGTCAGTTAAGAATTCAGTGTTCTCGTTACTTCGACAGCCAAGGGCGCAGCTTTGGTTTTAGAAGTGGGTGGGACATAACTTGGGGGGGGGGGGGGGGGGGGGATCCGGAGGTCCTCCCCTTTTTTGGGGCATCTAAAGCTAATTTCCTGTATTTCTAGAACATCTAATAGTGACCCATGGCCAATGTTCCCTAAAATGTGTTCAGCACTGATTAAAGTTCAGGTCTGCTGAGGGTACACCTGAGCATTGTGAAAATTCTGTACAACTTCCAGGGTGCGTTTACTGTGAACACAGAGGCTGTACCCCCTTTAAGTTACAGTTATAACAGTGTTCAATGTAGACCTACATTCCATGAGACCTTTGAAAAAAAACATGTAAGGATTTACATGAACCTGTCCATCCACTTGTCCTTCAGACATGGAGATGACTGAAAATGTTGTGTTGTTTGATGCAAGAAACCACTTTACAAAATAAAATTCAGTATTATTCCCATACCAATGTTACACAGAATCAGACACATTATTCTACTCCCTGCCTATTGGCTACTTAGCTTATTCAAGCCTGTCACAAAATACAACACTGCCCCTTTAAGACAAAAAAAAGCTCTTTACCGTACTGGATTTTCAAAGAGTCTAAAAATGTACACGGTTTGTAGGAAGTAATCACTCCCCTATTGCTGACTACAAATGATCTATAACTGGGATAATAACTCATTAACTAGCAAAGGACATGAACAAATGTTCCATTCAGCTCTCTGCCTCCATGCAGCTCTCGGCCCATCTACGTAAATGGCACAGACAGATCTATACATGGCAATGATTATTTGCATATAGGCTTACTGCAGCTCTGATTGGTTATGCCGCCCCGGTCTGTGTAGGGTACGGCCTGAGACATGCGCAATATAATCCTCCTCCGATGCGTTCTGCCTACAACAACATCTCTTGCGAAGTTCGTTTTTTTTAATCTCGCTATGTTGCATTGAAAGTGACAACTGCCACAGTAAAGGGAAGCCATGATAGTGTTAACTAACAGGGAAAGCACTAGAAAGTTGATTGGCAGTAGTTGAGGGTGGGAGGGCCTGTATAAACACAAACTCACTTCCTTGACAACAGCTCTGCTCAACTGACATGATTGGTTGATATTAGGTGAGGGCGGGAGGTCCTGTATAAACACAAACTCACTTCCTTGACAACTTCCTTGACAACAGCTCTGTGCGGCACGGAGAAGCGCAGTACGTATGAATGCCCTGACTTCTGCAGAGGCCATATCGTACAAAGTAAAAGCTGCACGGCCTTTAACGGTAAAACCTTGTACACCCAATGTTCAATCCTATACTTACAACTTGTGTTAAATTAGGACATTATTCTGAATCGAATCAACCAAACCTCTGTGATAAACAGAAGTAAACAACTTTCACCGGGAGAACCTGATGCACCGGAGTCCCATCCTCCCAGGCCGTCGGGCTGGTGTCCGATCAGGGTGAAAGTAATGGAATGGGGTGATGATTTTATATGAAATAGTGGTATATAGGTGGAGGATTAATTGGTGGTATTAAAAAAAAGTGGTATATACATGTTAGTTGGTGGTATGTAGTAGTGGTATATAATAGTGGTATATAGATGTTAGATGGTGGTGCATTTTTTGATATTTATTTTTGTACCTCAATGTGTAAAATGATCGACCAGACGTTACCGCACAGTAGGTGGCAGCATGTACAAACTAACGAGTGAACGACATGATACCAAAGAAGAAGAGTCTGAAGTTAAACACACCTGGGAACAACCAATAGACAGAGATGAAGTTTGACCAACTGTTTGCAGAAAAATTATTTATTTATTTGTAATTTTAATAGTTTTCATCACTCTTTACTGAAGAAACAACAAGAAAACAGCCACCGGTAAGCAGCGCTTATAGCTGAGAAGCGTTTGGACAAGGCAGAATAACTTGTTCATGCCTTGGGTTCTCGATAGCAACATCAACATCAAAATGAAAACAGTGATTATGTATTGTATGACAATTAAAGGTTTGTGTCAAAGTACATGTATAAGGCAAATACATAGGTCAACTACGGCATTACATTGTACATGGTATAATTATCAACACACCCTCCAAAAGCATCTTAAGACCCCCACAGACAGTACGATTTTAGCCATCTTATACCACGGTTTTGCGATATCCGTCCCAGATATAATTTCCACATCGTATGTCGCAAACTATTGTGTGACGTCTTGGCTCGTTCAGGGTGTAGGGCCGCCGATGAAATACCGCTACGTGCGGTCGTAGGCTCCGACAAAGTTCTGTCAGTCATTTTGTTGTGCCTTTATGGTGTTATGAGCCGATCCCGGTGACTGACCAATAGGAACACGGCCGGCACTGAGTATGCAAACAATCATATGATTATTGTGAATAGTCAGATTAATATAATAGTTTGATTTTAAAAAAATGTGCAAGAAGAACGATTTCCCTAATAATGTTGTTTACATGGACACATCTAAAATCAGGCTACCTGATGGGACTTTGATACATATGCAGAAAATCGCCATTCAAAATGAACATTCTACCACAGCGACCATGTTGTTTTGGCGACTATTTGATTCTGAGTTCGGACATGTAAAGTTTGTATGTGAAAACTGTGCATACTTACAGTTTTTACGAAATCGCGAATAAGCATAGAGAGGCTTGCGCTCAAATATGGGTGACTGCATACTTGGGCTGCGGTCCAAACACTTAAAAGACACACCCCACCACCTCACCCTACCACCACACCCCACCACCTCACCCCACCACCACACCCTACCACCACACCCCACCACCACACTCTACCACCACACCCCACCACCTCACCCCACCACCACACCCTACCACCACACCCTACCACCTCACCCCACCACCACCACACCCCACCACCACATCCTACCACCACACCCCACCACCACACCCTACCACCACACCCTACCACCTCACCCCACCAC
>NW_024060719.1:0-5000 GCF_016432855.1 Salvelinus namaycush | reverse complement strand
TGTGTGGGTCTGGGAGGAGGGGTGTGGGTCTGGGAGGAGGGGTGTGGGTCTGGGAGGAGGGGGTGTGGGTCTGGGAGGAGGGGGTGTGGGTCTGGGAGGAGGGGTGTGGGTCTGGGAGGAGGGGTGTGCGTCTGGGAGGAGGGGGTGTGGGTCTGGGAGGAGGGGGTGTGGGTCTGGGAGGAGGGGTGTGGGTCTGGGAGGAGGGGTGTGCGTCTGGGAGGAGGGGTGTGCGTCTGGGAGGAGGGGGTGTGGGTCTGGGAGGAGGGGGGTGTGGGTCTGGGAGGAGAGGGGTGTGAGTCTGGGAGGAGGGGGGTGTGGGTCTGGGAGGAGGGGGTGTGGGTCTGGGAGGAGGGGTGTGGGTCTGGGAGGAGGTGGTGTGGGTCTGGGAGGAGGGGGTGTGGGTCTGGGAGGAGGGGTGTGGGTCTGGGAGGAGGAGTGTGCGTCTGGGAGGAGGGGGTGTGGGTCTGGGAGGAGGGGGTGTGGGTCTGGGAGGAGGGGTGTGGGTCTGGGAGGAGGGGTGTGGGTCTGGGAGGAGGGGTGTGGGTCTGGGAGGAGGGGTGTGGGTCTGGGAGGAGGTGGTGTGGGTCTGGGAGGAGGGGGTGTGGGTCTGGGAGGAGGGGTGTGGGTCTGGGAGGAGGGGTGTGCGTCTGGGAGGAGGGGGTGTGGGTCTGGGAGGAGGGGTGTGGGTCTGGGAGGAGGGGTGTGCGTCTGGGAGGAGGGGGTGTGGGTCTGGGAGGAGGGGGTGTGGGTCTGGGAGGAGGGGGGTGTGGGTCTGGGAGGAGAGGGGTGTGAGTCTGGGAGGAGGGGGGTGTGGGTCTGGGAGGAGAGGGGTGTGAGTCTGGGAGGAGGGGGGTGTGGGTCTGGGAGGAGGGGGGTGTGGGTCTGAGAGGAGGGGTGTGGGTCTGAGAGGAGGGGTGTGGGTCTGGGAGGAGGGGGGTGTGGGTCTGGGAGGAGGGGGGTGTGGGTCTGAGAGGAGGGGTGTGGGTCTGGGAGGAGGGGGGTGTGGGTCTGATAGGAGGGGTGTGGGTCTGAGAGGAGGGGTGTGGGTCTGGGAGGAGGGGGGTGTGGGTCTGAGAGGAGGGGGGTGTGGGTCTGAGAGGAGGGGGGTGTGGGTCTGAGAGGAGGGGTGTGGGTCTGAGAGGAGGGGTGTGGGTCTGGGAGGAGGGGGGTGTGGGTCTGAGAGGAGGGGGGTGTGGGTCTGAGAGGAGGGGTGTGGGTCTGGGAGGAGGGGGGTGTGGGTCTGGGAGGAGGGGGGTGTGGGTCTGAGAGGAGGGGTGTGGGTCTGGGAGGAGGGGGGTGTGGGTCTGGGAGGAGGGGGGTGTGGGTCTGAGAGGAGGGGTGTGGGTCTGGGAGGAGGGGGGTGTGGGTCTGAGAGGAGGGGTGTGGGTCTGGGAGGAGGGGTGTGGGTCTGGGAGGAGGGGGGTGTGGGTCTGAGAGGAGGGGGGTGTGGGTCTGAGAGGAGGGGTGTGGGTCTGGGAGGAGGGGGGTGTGGGTCTGGGAGGAGGGGGGTGTGGGTCTGAGAGGAGGGGTGTGGGTCTGAGAGGAGGGGTGTGGGTCTGGGAGGAGGGGGGTGTGGGTCTGAGAGGAGGGGGGTGTGGGTCTGAGAGGAGGGGGGTGTGGGTCTGAGAGGAGGGGTGTGGGTCTGGGAGGAGGGGGGTGTGGGTCTGAGAGGAGGGGTGTGGGTCTGAGAGGAGGGGTGTGGGTCTGGGAGGAGGGGGGTGTGGGTCTGAGAGGAGGGGGGTGTGGGTCTGAGAGGAGGGGGGTGTGGGTCTGAGAGGAGGGGTGTGGGTCTGGGAGGAGGGGTGTGGGTCTGGGAGGAGGGGTGTGCGTCTGGGAGGAGGGGGTGTGGGTCTGGGAGGAGGGGTGTGGGTCTGGGAGGAGGGGTGTGCGTCTGGGAGGAGGGGGTGTGGGTCTGGGAGGAGGGGGTGTGGGTCTGGGAGGAGGGGGGTGTGGGTCTGGGAGGAGAGGGGTGTGAGTCTGGGAGGAGGGGGGTGTGGGTCTGGGAGGAGAGGGGTGTGAGTCTGGGAGGAGGGGGGTGTGGGTCTGGGAGGAGGGGGGTGTGGGTCTGAGAGGAGGGGTGTGGGTCTGGGAGGAGGGGGGTGTGGGTCTGGGAGGAGGGGGGTGTGGGTCTGAGAGGAGGGGTGTGGGTCTGGGAGGAGGGGGGTGTGGGTCTGAGAGGAGGGGTGTGGGTCTGAGAGGAGGGGTGTGGGTCTGGGAGGAGGGGGGTGTGGGTCTGAGAGGAGGGGGGTGTGGGTCTGAGAGGAGGGGTGTGGGTCTGAGAGGAGGGGTGTGGGTCTGGGAGGAGGGGGGTGTGGGTCTGAGAGGAGGGGGGTGTGGGTCTGAGAGGAGGGGGTGTGGGTCTGAGAGGAGGGGTGTGGGTCTGGGAGGAGGGGGGTGTGGGTCTGGGAGGAGGGGGGTGTGGGTCTGAGAGGAGGGGTGTGGGTCTGGGAGGAGGGGGGTGTGGGTCTGGGAGGAGGGGGGTGTGGGTCTGAGAGGAGGGGTGTGGGTCTGGGAGGAGGGGGGTGTGGGTCTGAGAGGAGGGGTGTGGGTCTGGGAGGAGGGGTGTGGGTCTGGGAGGAGGGGGGTGTGGGTCTGAGAGGAGGGGGGTGTGGGTCTGAGAGGAGGGGTGTGGGTCTGGGAGGAGGGGGGTGTGGGTCTGAGAGGAGGGGTGTGGGTCTGAGAGGAGGGGTGTGGGTCTGGGAGGAGGGGGGTGTGGGTCTGAGAGGAGGGGGGTGTGGGTCTGAGAGGAGGGGGGTGTGGGTCTGAGAGGAGGGGTGTGGGTCTGGGAGGAGGGGGGGTGTGGGTCTGAGAGGAGGGGTGTGGGTCTGAGAGGAGGGGTGTGGGTCTGGGAGGAGGGGGGTGTGGGTCTGAGAGGAGGGGGGTGTGGGTCTGAGAGGAGGGGGGTGTGGGTCTGAGAGGAGGGGTGTGGGTCTGAGAGGAGGGGTGTGGGTCTGGGAGGAGGGGGGTGTGGGTCTGAGAGGAGGGGGGTGTGGGTCTGAGAGGAGGGGTGTGGGTCTGAGAGGAGGGGTGTGGGTCTGAGAGGAGGGGTGTGGGTCTGAGAGGAGGGGTGTGGGTCTGAGAGGAGGGGTGTGGGTCTGGGAGGAGGGGGGTGTGAGTGGATCTGGGACGTGCGGTGTGTGTGGGTGGAAAGTGCTGCTGTTTGGTGTGCAGCACGTTGTTAGTACTGCTGTGACTTGTAGTGCAGCGCCTCACGGATGGTATGGAAGCAGGACAAAATGAATTGACAACCCAAATCATTGCTGGGATATAAATGTGTCCCGGGCCGGATTCAGCCTTTTATAGAACATGTCAGTCATTTCAAGCCCTATTGACCCACTTCTGTTGAATAGAGAAAAAAATCATAGGATTTTTCATAATATTTGTACTATATACTTGAGCTTGTGTCCTCAGAAGTGAGTGTACCTCAGCAATTTATAAACAATGTTTACCAGAAAGGTAAGTTCCAGACCTTTATAAAAACAGGCAACATTACCAATGAATGTTTATGGCCTTCTCATCAAAAATAATTACGTTCGGGTATGTCTATTCAGGCAGAAATCTACATTTTGCCCTAAAACAAAAACAGAAAGCAATCTTGAACTGGTTCCTGTGTGGAGGTGGAATCACGAGGACTGTCCACCAGAGAAGAAGAAGATTACAGGTAGGGGGTTTGTGTGGAGGTGGAATCATGAGGGCTGTCCACCAGAGAAGAAGATTACAGGTAGGGGGTTTGTGTGGTGGTGGAATCACGAGGGCTGTCTACCAGAGAAGAAGAAGATTACAGGTAGGGGGTTTGTGTGGAGGTGGAATCACGAGGGCTGTCCACCAGAGAAGAAGAAGATTACAGGTAAGGGGTTTGTGTGGTGGTGGAATCACGAGGGCTGTCCACCAGAGAAGAAGAAGATTACAGGTAGGGGGTTTGTGTGGTGGTGGAATCACGAGGGCTGTCCACCAGAGAAGAAGAAGATTACAGGTAGGGGGTTTGTGTGGAGGTGGAATCACGAGGGCTGTCCACCAGAGAAGAAGATTACAGGTAGGGGGTTTGTGTGGTGGTGGAATCACGAGGGCTGTCCACCAGAGAAGAAGAAGATTACAGGTAGTGGGTTTGTGTGGTGGTGGAATCACGAGGGCTGTCCACCAGAGAAGAAGAAGATTACAGGTAGGGGGTTTGTGTGGTGGTGGAATCACGAGGGCTGTCCACCAGAGAAGAAGAAGATTACAGGTAGGGGGTTTGTGTGGAGGTGGAATCACGAGGACTGTCCACCAGAGAAGAAGAAGATTACAGGTAGGGGGTTTGTGTGGTGGTGGAATCACGAGGGCTGTCCACCAGAGAAGAAGAAGATTACAGGTAGGGGGTTTGTGTGGAGGTGGAATCACGAGGACTGTCCACCAGAGAAGAAGAAGATTACAGGTAGGGGGTTTGTGTGGTGGTGGAATCACGAGGGCTGTCCACCAGAGAAGAAGAAGATTACAGGTAGGGGGTTTGTGTGGTGGTGGAATCACGAGGGCTGTCCACCAGAGAAGAAGATTACAGGTAGTGGGTTTGTGTGGTGGTGGAATCACGAGGGCTGTCCACCAGAGAAGAAGATTACAGGTAGGGGGTTTGTGTGGAGGTGGAATCATGAGGGCTGTCCACCAGAGAAGAAGAAGATTACAGGTAGGGGGTTTGTGTGGAGGTGGAATCATGAGGGCTGTCCACCAGAGAAGAAGATTACAGGTAGGGGGTTTGTGTGGTGGTGGAATCACGAGGGCTGTCTACCAGAGAAGAAGAAGATTACAGGTAGGGGGTTTGTGTGGAGGTGGAATCACGAGGGCTGTCCACCAGAGAAGAAGAAGATTACAGGTAAGGGGTTTGTGTGGTGGTGGAATCACGAGGGCTGTCCACCAGAGAAGAAGAAGATTACAGGTAGGGGTTTGTGTGGTGGTGGAATCACGAGGGCTGTCCACCAGAGAAGAAGAAGATTACAGGTAGGGGTTTGTGTGGAGGTGGAATCACGAGG
>NW_024060718.1:0-21551 GCF_016432855.1 Salvelinus namaycush | reverse complement strand
AGTGGGAGCGTTATCCACATTGAAGTGAAAGGAGAGGAAACCAACAGCAGGTCAGTGGGAGTGTTATCCACATTGAAGGTGAAAGGAGAGGAAACCACAGCAGGTCAGTGGGAGGTTATCCACATTGAAGGTGAAAGGAGAGGAAACCAACAGCATGTCAGTGGGAGAGTTATCCACATTGAAGGTGAAAGGAGAGGAAACCAACCGCAGGTCAGTGGGAGCGTTATCCACATTGAAGGTGAAAGGAGAGGAAACCAACAGCAGGTCAGTGGGAGCGTTCCACATTGAAGGTGAAAGGAGAGGAAACCAACAGCAGTTCAGTGGAGCGTTATCCACATTGAAGGTGAAAGGAGAGGAAACCAACAGCAGGTCATGGGAGAGTTATCCACATTGAGGTGAAAGGAGAGGAAACCAACAGCAGGTCAGTGGGACGTTATCCACATTGAAGGTGAAAGGAGAGGAAACCAACAGCAGGTCAGTGGGAGCGTTATCCACATTGAAGGTGAAAGGGGTGAAACCAACAGCGTCAGTGGAGGGTTTCCCATTGAAGTGAAAGGAGAGGAACCAACAGCAGGTCAGTGGAGGGGTTATCCACATTGAAGTGAAAGGAGAGAAACCAACAGCAGTCAGTGTGAGCTTTATCACACATTGACGATGAAAGGAGAGGAAACCACAGCATGTCGTGGTAGGGTTATCCACATTGAAGGTGAAAAGGGACGAAACCAACGTCAGTGTAGTGTTTCTCCACTGAATGTGAACGGGAGGAAACCACAGCGTCAGTGGGAGGTTACCATTGAAGGTGAAATTAGAGAAACCAACAGCAGGTCAGTGGTAGGGTATCCCCATGACGGTGGAAAGGCGAGGACCAAAAGCAGATCAGTGGGAGCGTTATCCACATTGAAGGTGAAAGGAGAGGACCAACAGCATTCAGTGGAGGGTTATCCCACATTGACGTGAAAGAGAGGAAACAACATGCAGTCAGTGAGAGACGTTTTATCCACCATTGAATGTGCAAGGAGGATAACCAACGCAGGTCAGTGGGAGGGTTATCCACATTGAGGTGAAAGGAGAGGAAACCAACGCAGTTCAGTGGGAGCGTTATCCACATTGACGGATGAAAGGAGAAGGAACCAACAGCAGGTCCTGGGAGGTTATCCACATGAAGGTGAAAGGAGGAAAACCAACAGGTGTCAGTGGGAGATGTTATCCACATTGAAGGTGAAAGGAGAGGAAACCAACAGCAGGTCAGTGGGAGTGTTATCCACATTGAAGGTGAAAGGAGAGGAAACCAACAGCAGGTCAGTGGGAGGGTTATCCACATTGAAGGTGAAAGGAGAGGAAACCAACAGGTCAGTGGGAGGGTTATCCACATTGAAGGTGAAAGGAGAGGAAACCAACAGCAGGTCAGTGGGAGGGTTATCCACATTGAAGGTGAAAGGAGAGGAAACCAACAGCAGGTCAGTGGGAGCGTTATCCACATTGAAGGTGAAAGGAGAGGAAACCAACAGCAGGTCAGTGGGAGGGTTATCCACATTGAAGGTGAAAGGAGAGGAAACCAACAGCAGGTCAGTGGGAGCGTTATCCACATTGAAGGTGAAAGGAGAGGAAACCAACAGCAGGTCAGTGGGAGCGTTATCCACATTGAAGGTGAAAGGAGAGGAAACCAACAGCAGGTCAGTGGGAGGGTTATCCACATTGAAGGTGAAAGGAGAGGAAACCAACAGCAGGTCAGTGGGAGGGTTATCCACATTGAAGGTGAAAGGAGAGGAAACCAACAGCAGGTCAGTGGGAGAGTTATCCACATTGAAGGTGAAAGGAGAGGAAACCAACAGCAGGTCAGTGGGAGAGTTATCCACATTGAAGGTGAAAGGAGAGGAAACCAACAGCAGGTCAGTGGGAGCGTTATCCACATTGAAGGTGAAAGGAGAGGAAACCAACAGCAGGTCAGTGGGAGCGTTATCCACATTGAAGGTGAAAGGAGAGGAAACCAACAGCAGGTCAGTGGGAGCGTTATCCACATTGAAGGTGAAAGGAGAGGAAACCAACAGCAGGTCAGTGGGAGTGTTATCCACATTGAAGGTGAAAGGAGAGGAAACCAACAGCAGGTCAGTGGGAGTGTTATCCACATTGAAGGTGAAAGGAGAGGAAACCAACAGCAGGTCAGTGGGAGCGTTATCCACATTGAAGGTGAAAGGAGAGGAAACCAACAGCATGTCAGTGGGAGCGTTATCCACATTGAAGGTGAAAGGAGAGGAAACCAACAGCAGGTCAGTGGGAGCGTTATCCACATTGAAGGTGAAAGGAGAGGAAACCAACAGCAGGTCAGTGGGAGGGTTATCCACATTGAAGGTGAAAGGAGAGGAAACCAACAGCAGGTCAGTGGGAGGGTTATCCACATTGAAGGTGAAAGGAGAGGAAACCAACAGCAGGATCAGTGGGAGCGTTATCCACATTGAAGGTGAAAGGAGAGGAAACCAACAGCAGGTCAGTGGGAGTGTTATCCACATTGAAGGTGAAAGGAGAGGAAACCAACAGCAGGTCAGTGGGAGCGTTATCCACATTGAAGGTGAAAGGAGAGGAAACCAACAGCAGGTCAGTGGGAGCGTTATCCACATTGAAGGTGAAAGGAGAGGAAACCAACAGCAGGTCAGTGGGAGCGTTATCCACATTGAAGGTGAAAGGAGAGGAAACCAACAGCAGGTCAGTGGGAGCGTTATCCACATTGAAGGTGAAAGGAGAGGAAACCAACAGCAGGTCAGTGGGAGCGTTATCCACATTGAAGGTGAAAGGAGAGGAAACCAACAGCAGGTCAGTGGGAGTGTTATCCACATTGAAGGTGAAAGGAGAGGAAACCAACAGCAGATCAGTGGGAGCGTTATCCACATTGAAGGTGAAAGGAGAGGAAACCAACAGCAGGTCAGTGGGAGCGTTATCCACATTGAAGGTGAAAGGAGAGGAAACCAACAGCAGGTCAGTGGGAGTGTTATCCACATTGAAGGTGAAAGGAGAGGAAACCAACAGCAGGTCAGTGGGAGCGTTATCCACATTGAAGGTGAAAGGAGAGGAAACCAACAGCAGGTCAGTGGGAGAGTTATCCACATTGAAGGTGAAAGGAGAGGAAACCAACAGCAGGTCAGTGGGAGCGTTATCCACATTGAAGGTGAAAGGAGAGGAAACCAACAGCAGGTCAGTGGGAGGGTTATCCACATTGAAGGTGAAAGGAGAGGAAACCAACAGCAGGTCAGTGGGAGGGTTATCCACATTGAAGGTGAAAGGAGAGGAAACCAACAGCAGGTCAGTGGGAGCGTTATCCACATTGAAGGTGAAAGGAGAGGAACCCAACAGCAGGTCAGTGGGAGTGTTATCCACATTGAAGGTGAAAGGAGAGGAAACCAACAGCAGGTCAGTGGGAGTGTTATCCACATTGAAGGTGAAAGGAGAGGAAACCAACAGCAGGTCAGTGGGAGGGTTATCCACATTGAAGGTGAAAGGAGAGGAAACCAACAGCAGGTCAGTGGGAGCGTTATCCACATTGAAGGTGAAAGGAGAGGAAACCAACAGCAGGTCAGTGGGAGTGTTATCCACATTGAAGGTGAAAGGAGAGGAAACCAACAGCAGGTCAGTGGGAGGGTTATCCACATTGAAGGTGAAAGGAGAGGAAACCAACAGCAGGTCAGTGGGAGGGTTATCCACATTGAAGGTGAAAGGAGAGGAAACCAACAGCAGGTCAGTGGGAGAGTTATCCACATTGAAGGTGAAAGGAGAGGAAACCAACAGCAGGTCAGTGGGAGGGTTATCCACATTGAAGGTGAAAGGAGAGGAAACCAACAGCAGGTCAGTGGGAGAGTTATCCACATTGAAGGTGAAAGGAGAGGAAACCAACAGCAGGTCAGTGGGAGTGTTATCCACATTGAAGGTGAAAGGAGAGGAAACCAACAGAGTGTCAGTGGGAGGGTTATCCACATTGAAGGTGAAAGGAGAGGAAACCAACAGCAGGTCAGTGGGAGCGTTATCCACATTGAAGGTGAAAGGAGAGGAAACCAACAGCAGATCAGTGGGAGGGTTATCCACATTGAAGGTGAAAGGAGAGGAAACCAACAGCAGGTCAGTGGGAGGGTTATCCACATTGAAGGTGAAAGGAGAGGAAACCAACAGCAGGTCAGTGGGAGCGTTATCCACATTGAAGGTGAAAGGAGAGGAAACCAACAGCAGGTCAGTGGGAGGGTTATCCACATTGAAGGTGAAAGGAGAGGAAACCAACAGAGTGTCAGTGGGAGGGTTATCCACATTGAAGGTGAAAGGAGAGGAAACCAACAGCAGGTCAGTGGGAGGGTTATCCACATTGAAGGTGAAAGGAGAGGAAACCAACAGCAGGTCAGTGGGAGTGTTATCCACATTGAAGGTGAAAGGAGAGGAAACCAACAGCAGGTCAGTGGGAGGGTTATCCACATTGAAGGTGAAAGGAGAGGAAACCAACAGCAGGTCAGTGGGAGCGTTATCCACATTGAAGGTGAAAGGAGAGGAAACCAACAGCAGGTCAGTGGGAGCGTTATCCACATTGAAGGTGAAAGGAGAGGAAACCAACAGCAGGTCAGTGGGAGCGTTATCCACATTGAAGGTGAAAGGAGAGGAAACCAACAGCAGGTCAGTGGGAGGTTATCCACATTGAAGGTGAAAGGAGAGGAAACCAACAGCAGGTCAGTGGGAGGGTTATCCACATTGAAGGTGAAAGGAGAGGAAACCAACAGCAGGTCAGTGGGAGGGTTATCCACATTGAAGGTGAAAGGAGAGGAAACCAACAGCAGGTCAGTGGGAGGGTTATCCACATTGAAGGTGAAAGGAGAGGAAACCAACAGCAGGTCAGTGGGAGAGTTATCCACATTGAAGGTGAAAGGAGAGGAAACCAACAGCAGGTCAGTGGGAGCGTTATCCACATTGAAGGTGAAAGGAGAGGAAACCAACAGAGTGTCAGTGGGAGGGTTATCCACATTGAAGGTGAAAGGAGAGGAAACCAACAGCAGGTCAGTGGGAGAGTTATCCACATTGAAGGTGAAAGGAGAGGAAACCAACAGCAGGTCAGTGGGAGAGTTATCCACATTGAAGGTGAAAGGAGAGGAAACCAACAGAGTGTCAGTGGGAGGGTTATCCACATTGAAGGTGAAAGGAGAGGAAACCAACAGCAGGTCAGTGGGAGGGTTATCCACATTGAAGGTGAAAGGAGAGGAAACCAACAGCAGGTCAGTGGGAGCGTTATCCACATTGAAGGTGAAAGGAGAGGAAACCAACAGCAGGTCAGTGGGAGAGTTATCCACATTGAAGGTGAAAGGAGAGGAAACCAACAGCAGGTCAGTGGGAGGGTTATCCACATTGAAGGTGAAAGGAGAGGAAACCAACAGCAGGTCAGTGGGAGGGTTATCCACATTGAAGGTGAAAGGAGAGGAAACCAACAGCAGGTCAGTGGGAGGGTTATCCACATTGAAGGTGAAAGGAGAGGAAACCAACAGCATGTCATTTTCCAACACTTTGAAATCCTCAAAACGGAGAGGAAACTCACCGTTCAAAGCAGCAGCGATGTATACTTCTCCCGCTGGTCATCTGATAGGGAACAGACTAGTAGTGTCGGAAGGTGGGTGAGATTGTTGGCTTCTACTTGGCGGGTCTGGAGGAGTAATGTTCCCTTGAAGGCTTTGACAAGGCTGTACATCTGATGTGCAAAAAGGCCCTTCCCTTGTAGTTTAGAATTCAGTTCATTCTTGAGGGCCATGAAGTCCACGGTGAATGCAAAATCAGCCAACCGTTATTTATCTTGCAGTTGAGGGAAATCCACATTTTCCTTTCATTTGCAAAAACTCAGCAATCAATCTCTGACTTCAGGTCCCTCACCCTTTAAAGCACCTTCCCCAAACTCAGCCATCTTCAGGTCCCTCACCCTTTAAAGCACCTTCCCCAAACTCAGCCATCTTCAGGTCCCTCACCCTTTAAAGCACCTTCCCCAAACTCAGCCATCTTCAGGTCCCTCACCCTTTTAAAGCACCTTCCCCAAACTCAGCCATCTCAGCGGTGAGATCAGCGTGACCCGACTCTGTCTCTTCCAACAGTGAGACAAAACTGCCTGTGGTTTAAACATTTAGCTTTTATGAAGTTTACCACTTTAGTGACTGTATCCACAACATGGCTCATTTTCAGAACACATTTACAGAGCACCTCCTGATGAATAATACAATGCAGGAAAATAAAATTGGGATCTGGGCTCAGCTCAGCCACTTGATCTTGTATCCTTTTGAAAAGGCCAATGTTTTTTCCTGTCAAGTTTGGGCACCCATCAGTGGTCACACGGGATAACTTTTCAAAACTCAGTCCCAGCTTTGCCACACACTTATTAACCTCCAATAAATATTTCCAGGTGGTTGTGCTCTTCATTGACTGCACTGAAACAAGCGCCTCTGTAATTTCAAAGTCTGGGGTTATGACCTTGTAGGAATATCAACAACTGCGCCGTGTCACGTGCATCACAGCTCTCATCCAGGGCCAAGGAGAAACAGGTGAAATCCTTTACCTTGTCTTTCAACTGTTGTTCTGTGTCACTGTTAGTCTTGACAGAAATATTTTCAAACAGCTCTTTCTTGTCGGGGCAAATTATTGCTGCAGAGTCAATTAAACATTCTTTAATGAATTCTCCCTCAGCGAATGGCTTGCTATGTTGAGCAATTTCGCGGGACAGTACTTAGCTAGCTCTCACAATTCCATCGTTTGCTGAATGCAGTTTTGTGAGAAGTCCTTGCTGCTTTTGCAACTGAGAAAGCAACTCTTTCGCTGCTCCTGGCCTCTGCTCAGAAGACATATTCCAGGGATGCTAACTGCTGAGGGCCCAAAAAGGGGACACTTTCTTTTTGCACTGAAACATGTAATAAGTCCCTGCTAGGGGGGAAATGCAGGTTTTAACTAATTAAACAACACAGAATACAATCTACATGATCAGTCTCTGTGTGTAAAATAAAAAGTGGTTCATGTGAACCGAACTCACAGCTAAAACATGTAAAGAAAACAATCCAATCTTATTTGTTGCCTAAACTTTACTGCAAATGACACGCAAGTCTTGAGTAAAAAGTGTAATAATCCCCCTTCACACACACACACGTGTTACTGTTAAATTCAACAAAACAAAAGCAATATATTTTGTCTGCAGGTTATTACATTGTACACTTTCTGCCTGTGGACATCTGTTCTACAATGTGCCAGCAGAGCATGATACCCTTTGTTGGCATAATTGATCTCTGTCAAGCAGAGAGTACACCTGACATACCCCTTTTATCCACTGTACTGAAGAAGTGAGAAAGAAGGGAAGTGTGTGGTGTTCCTTTCACCTCTATAGAGGCATCCATCTTAAACCAGGCCCAGTTTAAACCAGGCCCAGCTTAAACCAGGCCCAGCTTAAACCAGGCCCAGCTTAAACCAGGCCCAGCTCCAGCTACACTTGATCCCTGAATCCACTTGTTTAACAAGCAATACCTCATTTAGCGCATCAACGTTAACTGTCTGACTTTATTAACCAGCTAATTTTCACACCATAAACTCAATTATTTGGTCAGTTAAGTTGGCTAATGTTGCTCAACATTTCTCTGGCTAGCTAACAGATCATTCGAACCAGCTAGCAAGATACTTAACAATGCTAACAATACTTGTTCCACCACACTTTCTCCCTCACCTCAAACTTTCCAAATGCCAGTTGTTTTTTATACTGCTCATGAAGTACGCTTCATCACCCCGGTCTCCGTGGTCAGGCTTCTCACCTAACGTTACCTCTCTGTTACCTCTCCGTTACCGTTCAGGGGACGCGCTGCTGTAACTGGTAAACTGTCTTTCCAGAGATGATGCTGTAACGAGCACATTGACTCGGTGTCACGCCCTGGTCTTAGTATTCTTTGTTTTCTTTATTATTTTAGTTAGGTCAGGGTGTGACATGGGAAGTTTGTGTGTTTTGTCTAGTTTAGGGTGTGTGTATTGTTTAGGGGGTGTTGTATAGTGTATGGGGTTGTGTTCAGGAGAGAGTTCTAGGAAAGTCTATGGTTGCCTGGTTTGGTTCTCAATCAGAGACAGATGTCATTAATTGTCTCTGATTGGGAGCCATATTTAAGGCAGCCATAGGCTTTAGGTGATTGTGGGAGATTGTCTATGTTGAACGTAAGTAGCTTGTGTGTGCACTTTCGTTTGTAGCGTCACGTTTGTTGTTTTGTATAGTTTGTATAAGTGTTTCGTTTCGTGTTCATCTTCGTCGTAAAATAAAAGAAGATGTATTCATACCACGCTGCACCTTGGTCCATTCATTCACCTCAAGACGACCGTGACACTCGGTACCATATGTAGAAGAGACAACCAATGTGCGAGGTTACGGGTTAGTTGATGTCATTTGTAAAGTGACTGTGCATAGATAATATACAGAGAGTAGCAGCAGTGTAAAAACAACGCAAATAGTCCAGGTGGCCATTTTATTAATTGTTCAGCGGTCTTATGGCTTGGAGGTAGAAGCTGTTAAAGGAGCCTTTTTGGACCTAGACTTCGCACTCCGTTACAGCTTGCTGTGCGGTAGCAAAGAGAACAGTCTATGACTTGTGTGACTGGAGTCTTTGACAATTTATTTGAGCCTTCCTCTGACACCGCCTTCCTCTGACATCCTGGATGGCAGGAAGCTTGGCCCCAGTGATGTACTGGGCTGTTCGCACTACCCTCTGTAGCACCTTACGGTCGGATACCGAGCATTTGCCATATCAGGCAGTGATGGAACCCGTCAGGATGCTCTCGATGGTGCAGCTGTAGAACTTTTTGAGGATCTGGGGACCCATGCCATATCTTTTCAGTCTCCTGAGGGGGAAAAGGTGTTGTCGTGCCCTCTTCATGACTGTCTTGGTGTGCTTGGACCATGATAGTTTGTTGGTGATGTGGACATCAAGGAACTTGAAGCTCTCAACCTGCTCCACTACAGCCCCGTCGATGAGAATGGGGGCGTGTTCGGCCCTCCTTTTCCTGTAGTCCACAATCATCTCCTTTGTCTTGATCACGTTGAGGGAGAGGTTGTTGTCCTGGCACCACACGGCCAGGTCTCTGACCTCCTCCCTTTAGGCTGTCTCATCATTGTCGGTGATCAGACCAACCACCTTTGTGGCGTCAACAAACTTAAAGTAAGTAAACACATTTTTTAAGTCTGTGCAATGTGTGTCCCTCCCATTTGAATAATATAAAGTTGGTTTGCGGTGCCTAGGTCATGTGATCAAAGAGCTATTGAATTGTAAGGGATTTTTTATAAATGTTGGAATTATTTTGAGAAAACCAAAGAGTGTGCAACACGCCTCTCTCTGTGACATGCTGACCACACCGCTCACGTCGCAAAAACACATTTACACACGTTATTCAATAATTGCACCCACTGTGCTCGCGCGCGTCTGCGTGGCCAGGCGCTAAAATAGAACTTGGTTCTATTTGTGACGCTCAATGCGCTGCAAGTCCCGCCTCTCCCATCTCATTGGTTTTTAGGAGCATATACCTACGTGGGTGATTGAAAGATGAACTGAGGTCCACACCCAGTTCATATTTGTGGTAATACACTGTAAAGTTGGTTGCCAACGGCCGTATCAAGTCCAAAGAAGAAGAAGAAACCGGAAGGAAGGAGGAGAGATGATGAGAAACGAATTTGTTTTATCGTTTTATGTGTGGATTAATTGTCGTAGTAGAGGACCTTGTGCATTTCAGGTAAAATAACAACCCAATGTTTATATCCCAGGACAAATTAGCTAGCAACAGCAAGCTAGCTAAATGGGACAAATTAGTTAGCAAGTGCAAGCTAATGTAACAGTATAACTTTAGTACGTCCCCTCGCCCCGACACGGGCGCGAACCAGGGACCCTCTGCACACATCAACAACTGACACCCACGAAGCGTCGTTACCCATCGCTCCACAAAAGCCGCGGCCCTTGCAGAGCAAGGTGCAACACTACTTCTAGGTTTCAGAGCAAGTGACGTAACTGATTGAAACGCTAGTAGCGCGTACCCGCTAACTAGCTAGCCATTTCACATCCGTTACTCACCCCCCTTTCAACCTCCTCCTTTTCCGCAGCAACCAGTGATCCGGGTCAACAGCATCAATGTAACAGTATAACTTTAAACCGTCCCCTCGCCCCGACACGGACGCGAACCAGGGACCCTCTGCACACATCAACAACAGTCACCCACGAAGCATCGTTACCCATCGCTCCACAAAAGCCGCGGCCCTTGCAGAGCAAGGGGCAACACTACTAATAGGTTTCAGAGCAAGTGACGTAACTGATTGAAACGCTACTAGCGTGTACCCGCTAACTAGCTAGCCATTTCACATCCGTTACACTAACTAGCTAAATTGTCATAAATGTTTAATGGTTTTCGACCTGTCCCCAAATTAATATATTTGATTCAGAGTTTGTTTTGATATTTCGACCTGTGTGCCCTGATAATGTCTGGTGTGGGTGAACAAAATCAACTTGTGCACGATGGCGCACACGGACGCACACGTGCGTGCTGTTTGGTCAGCAAGTAAGGAATAATGGACAATTATTGCTGTCCATTGAAATGAGGTTGCTAAGTCATGTGGTTGAAGAGCTATTGAAGTTTGCATATTGTGATCATGCACTTTGTGGACAGTCCCTAAATAGTTGAGTTGACGGTCCGCCAGGCTGCCAATATCGTTGCCGTGTGATTATGAAACTCGGGTCGGAATTGGGAAAATACGTTGTTTTCCTTCATAGTGAGCCCAACCTGAGATATGTTGCTCACATTGTTCGTGAGCTATTGACGTTTGAAGGTTCGAATATTGAAACTCCAACCAACTTTAACACAGTTTTAATTTTAGAGTAATTGCGTCCCAGCTCCTCTATAAAGCAAAGTAGCCTATCTACGTCACAGATTCACAAACTGAGGCAAAACAAGTTGATCAAAGCAGAATGAAGGCGGGATCTGCATTGAATAGCAGTGTAGAGTGGGCATTAATTTCCCGATTCCGTCTTGTTCACATTTATTTGCAGCTAGTCTGTGAATCTATGCGTGACAGTAGACTGTTCGAGATTGCGCAGATTGAAAATGCGCCAGCCTGAATGAGCAAGATGCGCTGTTCTAAGGTCATGAAAAGTACAAAAAAATATTGTTAATGTCATTCATAAAGGCACACTTTAAAATATTATCAATCACTTAAAAATAAACATACCAGCCATTATCGTAATGACCCTTCAGTGCGTGTCTGAGAGCGTGATTGCCGGAGGAGAGCGCGATGATCCAGCAACAGTGTCTCTCTAGTTAACCACAGCTAACTACGCATTAATGTCGTCGTCGCCTTTCCACAGTCACTGTAGAGCTAAATACATCTGTACCCTTGGAAAGCTGGGATCCCCCTCTATTAAACAGTAGCCATGTACAGTCACTGTAGAGCTAAATACATCTGTACCCTTGGAAAGCTGGGATCCCCCTCTATTAAACAGTAGCCATGTACAGTCACTGTAGAGCTAAATACATCTGTACCATTGGAAAGCTGGGATCCCCCTCTATTAAACAGTAGCCATGTACAGTCACTGTAGAGCTAAATACATCTGTACCCTTGGAAAGCTGGGATCCCCCTCTATTAAACAGTAGCCATGTACAGTCACTGTAGAGCTAAATACATCTGTACCATTGGAAAGCTGGGATCCCCCTCTATTAAACAGTAGCCATGTACAGTCACTGTAGAGCTAAATACATCTGTACCCTTGGAAAGCTGGGATCCCCCTCTATTAAACAGTAGCCATGTAATTGCGACAACGTTAAAACACATTCTAAGAAAAGTCTAATTGACAAATATCTTGCTGTGCATAGATTTCCCGTAAAACATGAATATTTGAGCCTGATACTGTATAAACATGTCTAGTTAGGTAACTTGCTGTGAAGTAGCCTGCCTTCTCCATTTGATCCCTGGTTCATTCAATGAGGGAATCATTTTATAAAGACAAAGGTATTTGGTTGTGTTGTAATATTTTATATCAAAGGTGGCAACCATCATCCAGGACAGCTACTGGGTGTGCAGGCTTTTGTTCCTGCCCTGCTCTAACTACATTGTAGCCTAAACATCAGCTGCTCAACAGGACCTAAATAAGCAGAAGTTTCAGCGCTGGATCAAAAGCCAAGCCTGCACACCCAGCAGCTCTTCAGCCTAACCGTTCAGTTCTACTTTGTGGGGGTGAAGTGCCTTGATCAAGGGCACAACGGCAGGAGATGGTGGGTCAGCATGGGATCAGACACAGCAGCCTTCCAGTGTCAATCATGGGATCAGACACAGCAGCCTTCCAGTGTCAATCATGGGATCAGACACAGCAGCCTTCCAGTGTCAGTAATGGGATCAGACACAGCAGCCTTCCAGTGTCAGTAATGGGATCAGACACAGCAGCCTTCCAGTGTCAATCATGGGATCAGACACAGCAGCCTTCCAGTGTCAGTAATGGGATCAGACACAGCAGCCTTCCAGTGTCAATCATGGGATCAGACACAGCAGCCTTCCAGTGTCAGTAATGGGATCAGACACAGCAGCCTTCCAGTGTCAATCATGGGATCAGACACAGCAGCCTTCCAGTGTCAGTAATGGGATCAGACACAGCAGCCTTCCAGTGTCAATCATGGGATCAGACACAGCAGCCTTCCAGTGTCAATCATGGGATCAGACACAGCAGCCTTCCAGTGTCAATCATGGGATCAGACACAGCAGCCTTCCAGTGTCAATCATGGGATCAGACACAGCAGCCTTCCAGTGTCAATCATGGGATCAGACACAGCAGCCTTCCAGTGTCAGTAATGGGATCAGACACAGCAGCCTTCCAGTGTCAGTAATGGGATCAGACACAGCAGCCTTCCAGTGTCAGTAATGGGATCAGACACAGCAGCCTTCCAGTGTCAGTAATGGGATCAGACACAGCAGCCTTCCAGTGTCAGTAATGGGATCAGACACAGCAGCCTTCCAGTGTCAATCATGGGATCAGACACAGCAGCCTTCCAGTGTCAGTAATGCTTAGTTTTAGGCTATAACAATAGTCATGAAAATGTGTATAAACCCTTAATTAAGAGTGAATAATCAGGAGGTCTCTATAGCATAATGTCATTTGTGAATTTCAGTGAACATAGTTGAATGGACCGACTTGGAAAAAGACAGAGTCAAGAGTAGATGTGATATTCATATGTATTCATTCCTATGTTGTTTTAAATCAAACAGATTGATATGATTAAAAGACAAATGTAGGTTATAGGAAGATTTAAATCACAACTGTTGGCATTTCATCTACATCATCATGTCTCGCGGTGATACGGAAACGATCTGTATTTGATCAGGTAAAGAATCGGTAAATTTGGTCGATTCCGGTTGCTCGATTTCTACCGACAAAAATCTAAAAACGAAAGCTCGAGCTTCTCGGTTTGGAACGTCCCGGGATGCCCGCTGAAACGGCTGCGCCGTTAATGACATTCATTCATCTGCTGCGAGCCATCGAGGACGAACGCTGACGTAACAGATATTACAATGCAACAAGGATACATTTTCTGTTGCTTTCTGAGCGGCGGGATACTACCGGCACCAGGGGGCAGGAAAACAATGATGCACTTCAGCAACGGCGTCGACCTCTGTGATAAATCAGGACGATAACCAACTCAATGCAACATCACTGGATGATGACTTCTGGATGTAATTGAATGTCCAGCGGAACTGGCTAGCTTCGGCTTGTGGAAGATCTCCATATTGCATTTTGTTGCAGTCGAGTTGCTGCTGCCCCGTTTCTCTCCCTCCTATCCGACGTTGTTGTCAATGATCTAACATGGCGACTGTACCAGTATATTGCATCTGCAGATTACCGTACGACGTTACCCAGTTTATGATCGAATGTGATGCCTGCAAGGACTGGTTTCACGGAAGGTAATTGCTTGAATATATTGTGGATGTTTTTTTTGTCCGTCCACGTTGTGTTTTGTAGGATAATTTGACCATTTGACAGTTTCTGTTGCACATTCTTTTGTCGACATCTGAATTGCCACAAGAGCGAGGCCGCTTGAAGAAGGCGGAGTTAAATATAGATGACTCGGTTGTGACATTTTTATGAATAGCACTAACATATTGTAGTCAACAATATAGTCATTTAATATGAAGGTTTGTTTGCATGATTCCGTTTTCCTCCTGGTGTTCCAGCTGTGTCTCATGTGGGTGTCTACAGTAACAGTGTTGTGTCGAGGCAGCGAACGGTCGCAGGACACTGGGTGTCTGGATCGGACATTTCAATCTGCATCATTATGAGCTCGTCCCGCCGTTAACCCAGATAGTACTAACGTGTTTTATGCGTGTTTCTGCTCTAATAGTTTGGCGACGTTATAAAAGCCTTGAGAAAACGCCAACTCCTCTGACAGGGAGTCGTAGCTGACAATAGCCCGCTGTCCTCCAGCCAGGCGGGTTGAATAACTGACCGTTGACAGACATTGCAGTGCTGCGTTGCTGTCTACATTTTCTCTGTAAGACGATCGAAATGCTTGAAGATTTTGACAGCGTGTATTTGAAACCAGTTCTATTCTCTCAGGTGTGTCACCAAGCCAGGTTCATCAGTTTAGCCCGGAGATTATAATGGGAGACTGCCACGTCTTTTGCTTTATTTTACATGTTGTTTCGATGTCCTTTGTACGTTTAATTGCCCAATGCAGGACAATCATCCGTCACTGATCGATCACTTTCTTTTTCGATCACTTATTGCAAACAGGCGTTTTCAAATCAGAAGAAGATATTTACGCGCGTTAACATTAACCGTTTGGTGCAAGACTACAATGTGTCATTCAGTACTACGCTGCCTGCTACAATGTATCATCGGCGGAACGCGAGTAACACGTCTTATCTCAAATCATCGATGCCAGTTGAGCGACGCGTTATTATCCGTGTGAATATCCCGAAACCTGGCCGATACGAGACATATTCAAAGTAATGAAGGTCTAGCAGTAATCCTGGCTTTGATGTGTTTCTGGAGGCTGTCTGTCGTAGCCTGATGATGGCTCATTCGAAATTGTCCCTGGGTTGACACTGCTGAGTCCAGTAGCCTAATAACCCAAACGGTCTCCATTATTCCCGCTTCATGCTAGGGGTTAGCCATTACACTCCTTTATTACTATATAGAAAACTATGCATCAACCCGATATACACTACATTACCAAAAGTATGTGGACACGTGCTCGTCGAAATTCTCATTAGAAAATCATGGTCATTAATATGGAGTTCGATCCCCTTTGCTGCTGTAACAGCCTCCACTCTTCTGGGAAGGCTTTCCACTAGATGTTGGAACATTGCTGCTATAACAGCCTCCACTCTTCTGGGAAGGCTTTCCACTAGATGTTGGAACATTGCTGCTATAACAGCCTCCACTCTTCTGGGAAGGCTTTCCACTAGATGTTGGAACATTGCTGCTATAACAGCCTCCACTCTTCAGGGAAGGCTTTCTACTAGATGTTGGAACATTGCTGCTATAACAGCCTCCACTCTTCTGGGAAGGCTTTCCACTAGATGTTGGAACATTGCTGCTGTAACAGCCTCCACTCTTCTGGGAAGGCTTTCCACTAGATGTTGGAACATTGCTGCTATAACAGCCTCCACTCTTCTGGGAAGGCTTTCCACTAGATGTTGGAACATTGCTGCTATAACAGCCTCCACTCTTCAGGGAAGGCTTTCCACTAGATGTTGGAACATTGCTGCTGTAACAGCCTCCACTCTTCTGGGAAGGCTTTCCACTAGATGTTGGAACATTGCTGCTATAACAGCCTCCACTCTTCTGGGAAGGCTTTCCACTAGATGTTGGAACATTGCTGCTATAACAGCCTCCACTCTTCAGGGAAGGCTTTCCACTAGATGTTGGAACATTGCTGCTATAACAGCCTCCACTCTTCTGGGAAGGCTTTCCACTAGATGTTGGAACATTGCTGCTATAACAGCCTCCACTCTTCAGGGAAGGCTTTCCACTAGATGTTGGAACATTGCTGCTATAACAGCCTCCACTCTTCTGGGAAGGCTTTCCACTAGATGTTGGAACATTGCTGCTATAACAGCCTCCACTCTTCAGGGAAGGCTTTCCACTAGATGTTGGAACATTGCTGCTATAACAGTCTCCACTCTTCTGGGAAGGCTTTCCACTAGATGTTGGAACATTGCTGCTATAACAGCCTCCACTCTTCTGGGAAGGCTTTCCACTAGATGTTGGAACATTGCTGTTATAACAGCCTCCACTCTTCTGGGAAGGCTTTCACTAGATGTTGGAACATTGCTGCTATAACAGTCTCCACTCTTCTGGGAAGGCTTTCCACTAGATGTTGGAACATTGCTGCTGTAACAGCCTCCACTCTTCTGGGAAGGCTTTCCACTAGATGTTGGAACATTGCTGCTATAACAGCCTCCACTCTTCTGGGAAGGCTTTCCACTAGATGTTGGAACATTGCTGCTATAACAGCCTCTACTCTTCTGGGAAGGCTTTCCACTAGAAGTTGGAACATTGCTGCGGGGACTTGCTTCCATTCAGCCACAAGAGCAATAGTGAGGTCGGGCACTGATGTTGGGTTATTTGGCCTGGCTCGCAGTCGGCGTTCCAATTCATCCCGAAGGTGTTCGATGGGGTTGAGGTCAGGACTCTGTGCAGGCCAGTCAAGTTCTTCCACACCGATCTCGACAAACCATTTCTGTATAGACCTCGCTTTGTGCAAAGGCACATTGCCATGCTGAAACAGGAAAGGGTCTTCCCCAAACTGTTGCCACAAAGTTGGAAGCACAGAATCATCTAGAATGTCATTGTATGCTGTAGCATTAAGAGTTCCCTTCACTGAAATGAAGGGGCCCGAACCATGAAAAACAGCCCCAGAACATTATTCCTCCACCAAACTTTACAGTTGGCACTATGCATTGGGGCAGGTAGTGTTCTCCTGGCATCTGCCAAACCCAGATTTGTCCATCGGACTGCCAGATGGTGAAGCGTGATTCATCACTCCAGAGAATGTGTTTCCACTGCTCCAGAGTCCAATGGCGGCGAGCACCACTCCTGCCGACGCTTGGCATTGCACATGGTGATCTTAGGCTTGTGTGCGGCTGCTCGGCCATGGAAACCCATTTCATGAAGCTCCCGACAAACAGTTGTTGTGCTGACGTTGCTTCTGTAACAGTATAGCTTTAAACCGTCCCCTCGCCCCGACACGGGCGCGAACCAGGGACCCTCTGCACACATCAACAACGGTCGCCCACGAAGCATCGTTACCCATCGCTCCACAAAAGCCACGGCCCTTGCAGAGCAAGGTGCAACACTACTTCTAGGTTTCAGAGCAAGTGACGTAACTGATTGAAACGCTAGTAGCGCGTACCCGCTAACTAGCTAGCCATTTCACATCCGTTACACTTCCAGAGGCAGTTTGGAACTAAGTAGTGAGTGTTGCAACCAAAGACAGACGATTTTTACGTGCTTCAGCACTCGGCGGTCCCGTTCTGTGAGCTTGTGCGGCCTACCACTTCGCGGCTGAGCCGTTGTTGCTCCAAGTCGTTTTCACTTCACAATGACATCACTTACAGTTGACGGGGAGGCTCTGAATCTGACGAAGTGACTTGTTGGAAAGGTGGCATCCTATGACGGTGCCACGTTGGATGTCACTGAGCTCTTCAGTAAAGCCATTCTACTGCCAATGTTTGTGTGCTCAATTTGATACACCTGTCAGCAACGGATATGGCTGAAATAGCAGAATCCACTAATTTGAAGGGGTGTCCACATACTTTTGTATATATAGTGTACCTGCCTGGTAGGGTGCATACTTATAGCTGTATATATAGTGTACCTGCCTGGTAGGGTGCATACTTATAGCTGTATATATAGTGTACCTGCCTGGTAGGGTGCATACTTATAGCTGTATATATAGTGTACCTGCCTGGTAGGGTGCATACTTATAGCTGTATATATAGTGTACCTGCCTGGTAGGGTGCAGACTTATAGCTGTATATATAGTGTACCTGCCTGGTAGGGTGCATACTTATAGCTGTATATATAGTGTACCTGCCTGGTAGGGTGCATACTTATAGCTGTATATATAGTGTACCTGCCTGGTAGGGTGCATACTTATAGCTGTATATATAGTGTACCTGCCTGGTAGGGTGCATACTTATAGCTGTATATATAGTGTACCTGCCTGGTAGGGTGCATACTTATAGCTGTATATATAGTGTACCTGCCTGGTAGGGTGCATACTTATAGCTGTATATATAGTGTACCTGCCTGGTAGGGTGCATACTTATAGCTGTATATATAGTGTACCTGCCTGGTAGGCAGATACAGACCCCTCTCCCCTGCTGTCCCTCTCCTCATGCTGTCCTTCTCCCCATGCTGCCCCTCTCCCCATGCTGCCCCTCTCCCCATGCTGTCCCTCTCCCCATGCTGTCCCTCTCCCCATGCTGCCCCTCTCCCCATGCTGTCCCTCTCCCCATGCTGTCCCTCTCCCCATGCTGTCCCTCTCCCCATGCTGTTCCTCTTCCCTGCTGTCCCTGCTGTCCCTCTCCCCATGCTGTCCCTCTCCCCTGCTGTCCCTCTCCCCATGCTGCCCCTCTCCCCATGCTGCCCCTCTCCCCATGCTGCCCCTCTCCCCATGCTGTCCATCTCCCCATGCTGTTCCTCTTCCCTGCTGTTCCTCTTCCCTGCTGTCCCTCTCCCCATGCTGTCCCTCTCCCCATGCTGTCCCTCTCCCCATGCTGTCCCTCTCCCCATGCTGTCCCTCTCCCCATGCTGTCCCTCTCCCCCTGCTGGCTCTCTCCCCCTGCTGGCTCTCTCCCCCTGCTGTCCCTCTCCCCATGCTGCCCCTCCTTCTCTCCCATGCTGCCCCTCCTTCTCTCCCCTGCTGCCCCTCTCCCCCTGCTGCCCCTCTCCCCATGCTGTCCCTCTCCCCATGCTGCCCCTCCTTCTCTCCCCTGCTGTCCCTCTCCCCTGCTGTCCCTCTCCCCCTGATGTGCCTCTCCCCCTGCGCTACCTCTCCCATGCTGCCCCTCTCACCATGCTGTCCCTCTCCCCATGCTGTCCCTCTCCCCATGCTGTCCCTCTCCCCATGCTGCCCCTCTCCCCATGCTGCCCCTCTCCCCATGCTGTCCCTCTCCCCATGCTGTCCCTCTCCCCATGCTGCCCCTCTCCCCATGCTGTCCCTCTCCCCATGCTGTCCCTCTCCCCTGCTGTCCCTCTCCCCATGCTGTCCCTCTCCCCATGCTGTCCCTCTCCCCTGCTGTCCCTCTCCCCTGCTGTCCCTCTCCCCTGCTGTCCCTCTCCCCTGCTGTCCCTCTTCCATGCTGTCCCTCTCCCCCTGATGTCCCTTTCCCCCTGATGTCCATTTCCCCCTGATGTCCCTCTCTCTCCTGCTGTCCCTCTCTCTCCTGCTGTCCCTCTCTCTCCTGCTGTCCCTCTCTCTCCTGCTGTCCCTCTCTCTCCTGCTGTCCCTCTCTCCCATGCTGTCCCTCTCCCCTGCTGTCCTTCTTCCTCTCCCCATGCTGTCTCTCTCCCCATGCTGTCCCTCTCCCTCTCCCCTGCTGTCCCTCTCCCCTGCTGTCCTTCTTCCTCTCCCCATGCTGTCTCTCTCCCCATGCTGTCCCTCTCCCTCTCCCCTGCTGTCCCTCTCCCCATGCTGCCCCTCTCCCCATGCTGCCCCTCTCCCCATGCTGTCCCTCTCCCCATGCTGTCCCTCTCCCCATGCTGCCCCTCTCCCCATGCTGCCCCTCTCCCCATGCTGTCCCTCTCCCCATGCTGTCCCTCTCCCCATGCTGTCCCTCTCCCCATGCTGTCCCTCTCCCCATGCTGTCCCTCTCCCCATGCTGTCCCTCTCCCCATGCTGTCCCTCTCCCCATGCTGTCCCTCTCCCCCTGCTGTCCCTCTCCCCTGCTGTCCCTCTCCCCTGCTGTCCCTCTCCCCTGCTGTCCCTCTTCCATGCTGTCACTCTCCCCCTGATGTCCCTTTCCCCCTGATGTCCCTTTCCCCCTGATGTCCCTCTCTCTCCTGCTGTCCCTCTCTCTCCTGCTGTCCCTCTCTCTCCTGCTGTCCCTCTCTCTCCTGCTGTCCCTCTCTCCCATGCTGTCCCTCTCTCCCATGCTGTCCCTCTCCCCCTGCTGTCCCTCTCCCCTGCTGTCCTTCTTCCTCTCCCCATGCTGTCTCTCTCCCCATGCTGTCCCTCTCCCTCTCCCCTGCTGTCCCTCTCCCCTGCTGTCCTTCTTCCTCTCCCCATGCTGTCTCTCTCCCCATGCTGTCCCTCTCCCTCTCCCATGCTGTCCCTCTCCCCATGCTGCCCCTCTCCCCCTGATGTCCCTCTCCCCCTGATGTCCCTTTCCCCCTGATGTCCCTCTCTCTCCTGCTGTCCCTCTCTCTCCTGCTGTCCCTCTCTCTCCTGCTGTCCCTCTCTCTCCTGCTGTCCCTCTCTCTCCTGCTGTCCCTCTCTCTCCTGCTGTCCCTCTCTCCCATGCTGTCCCTCTCCCCTGCTGTCCTTCTTCCTCTCCCCATGCTGTCTCTCTCCCCATGCTGTCCCTCTCCCTCTCCCCTGCTGTCCCTCTCCCCTGCTGTCCTTCTTCCTCTCCCCATGCTGTCTCTCTCCCCATGCTGTCCCTCTCCCTCTCCCCTGCTGTCCCTCTCCCCATGCTGTCCCTCTCCCCATGCTGCCCCTCTCCCCATGCTGTCCCTCTCCCCATGCTGCCCCTCTCCCCATGCTGCCCCTCTCCCCATGCTGCCCCTCTCCCCATGCTGCCCCTCTCCCCATGCTGTCCCTCTCCCCATGCTGTCCCTCTCCCCATGCTGCCCCTCTCCCCATGCTGTCCCTCTCCCCATGCTGTCCCTCCCCCATGCTGTCCCTCTCCCCTGCTGTCCCTCTCCCCTGCTTGTCCCTCTACCCTGCTGTCCCTCTCAACCCGTGCTGTCCCTCTCCCCTGATGTCCCTTTCCCCCTGATGTCCCTTTCCCCCTGATGTCCCTCTCTCTCCTGCTGTCCCTCTCTCTCCTGCTGTCCCTCTCTCTCCTGCTGTCCCTCTCTCTCCTGCTGTCCCTCTCTCCCATGCTGTCCCTCTCTCCCATGCTGTCCCTCTCCCCCTGCTGTCCCTCTCCCCTGCTGTCCTTCTTCCTCTCCCCATGCTGTCTCTCTCCCCATGCTGTCCCTCTCCCCATGCTGTCCCTCTCCCCTGCTGTCCTTCTTCCTCTCCCCATGCTGTCCCTCTCCCCTGCTGTCCTTCTTCCTCTCCCCTGCTGTCCCTCTCCCCATGCTGTCCCTTCCTTCCCCCATGCTGTCCCTCTCCCATGCTGTCCCTCTCCCTTGCTGTCCCTCTCCCCATGCTGTCCCTCTCCCCATGCTGTTCCTCTTCCCTGCTGTCCCTGCTGTCCCTCTCCCCATGCTGTCCCTCTCCCCTGCTTCCCTCTCCGCCCTCTCCCCATGCTGCCCCTCTCCCCATGCTGTCCCTCTCCCGCCCTCTCCCTGCTGTCCTCTCCCATGCTGCCCTCTCCCCATGCTGTCCCT
>NW_024060717.1:0-21554 GCF_016432855.1 Salvelinus namaycush | reverse complement strand
ATTCCAAAAGTCCAATAAACGTTGAATAAACTGATAAAACTCGGTTGAAAAATCCTACTTTATGATGTTTTTCTCATATGTATCAAATAAAATCAGAGCCGGAGATATTCGCCGTGTATACCGAACGCTTTTCAGAAGACAATGTCGAGGTCCCCCACGCGTTGTCGAAAACAAACAAAATACCGGACCTGTCACTCCAAAAGCTCTTATTCGGCCTCAGATCAAGCTAGACACCCCATTCAACCTTCCACTGCCTGTTGACATCTAGTGGAAGGCGTATGAAGTGCATACATATCGATAAATAAAAGCCAGTTGAATAGGCAGGCCCTGAAACAGAGCCTCGTTTTCAGATTTTTCACTTCCTGTATGGAAGTTTGCTGCCAAATGAGTTCTGTTTTACTCACAGATATAATTCAAACAGTTTTAGAAACTTCACAATGTTTTCTATCCAATAGTAATAATAATATGCATATTGTATGATCTAGAACAGAGTACGAGGCCGTTTAATTTGGGCATGATTTTTTCCAAAGTGAAAACAGCGACCCCCTATTGACAAGTTAAGTATGTTTTAACGATTACATTTACTTTTGATACATTTAAAACCAAATACTTTTAGACTTTTACTCAAGTAGTATTTTACTGTGTTACTTTCACTTTTACTTGAGTCATTTTCTATTAAGGTATCTTTACTTTTACTCAAGTATGATAATTGGTTACTTTTTCCACCACTGACTAATTGCCTGTTTACACATCTCAATTTACACATTGCACATGTCCACTAGAGATGAATTAGATAACAGTGCGATGCGGTAGGGAGTAGTAGTTTCCAACAGGGCCAATATTCGACAGAGTTTAGCGCATAAAACGTGGGAATGAACTACAATGACCATAATCCATTGCGCATCTACTTGTCCGGTCTCTGTTTCTTTTAGGCTTGCTATGGAAGAGACAGAAGAATGTGAACTATTAAAATAGTGATTTTGACAGACAGCAGCTCTATAGAGATGAGATGATGACTTGGGAAATAAATATTAAAGTCATTAAATAAAATGAATGTAATATACACAACAGCTGACATTTTATATTAAAGTAATGTGAATAAATGTCACGGCTCCTCCTCTGCAGTGCAGGGGGCGGTTCCTCCTGCAGGCAGAGGAGGGTCGTTAGTGATTGGAGTCACCTGGGCTCAGGGTATTTATAAACTGTTTCACTAATCACCTCTCTCTCTCTCTCTGCTCCTCCAGGTATGATCCTGTTTGTTTGTTCCTTTGTAGTTGTACATAGTTTTCACTCAGTCATGTTCACACACACAGATTCACGCATCCATGCACTTTACATACACCTTACATTATGATACTTCCACACCCCATTCCTTTTTCTTAGTTTAAAGTTAATAGTTTTGTTTATAATAAAGAACACTTTTAATTGGCCTATACCTGTTGTTCGTGTCCCCTCATTTTTGTCACAGGCTATGAGCTGGCTTGTGACATAAATGATTGTCAATAAGTGATCAGCAGTAATGGACAGTAAATACCATCATGGGACTTTTATTCATTGTTTTATTCTGTGTTACAGCATTCAACCCACATAATGCATAGTTCATTTAATGTTTGAAATAAAAATTTTTTTACTGAAATTGAAAACGTTGATACATTTTGTTTATACAAACTTAAACCGAACTGACCTTAAAAAGCACTAATCCCTTAGCGCTACTTATTTTGCGACACACATCCAACCACCTACACTGAGTATACAAAACATTAGGAACACCTTCCTAATATTGAGTTGCACCCCCCTTTTTGCCCTCAGAAAAGCCTCAATTTGCACTCTACAAGGTGTTGAAAAGCGTTCCACAGGGATGTTGGCCCATGTTGACTCCAATGCTTCCCACCGTTGTGTCAAGTTGGCTGGATGCCCTTTGTGTTGTTGACCATTCTTGATACACACGGAAAACTGTTGAGCATGAAAAACCCAGCAGCGTTACAGTTCTTGAAACACTCAAAACAGTATGCCTGGCACCTACCATACCCCGTTCATTTGTCTGGCCCATTCACGTTATGAATGGCACACATACACAATCCATGTCTCAATTGTCTCAAGGATTAAAAATCCTTCTGTAACCTGTCTCCTCCCCTTCATCTACACTGATTTGAAGTGGATTTAAATAAGTGACATCAATAAGCGATCACAACTCTCACCTGGATTCACCTGGTCAGTCTATGTCATGGAAAGAACAGGTGTTCCTAATGTTTTGTACACTCGGTGTATATCTATTGTGACAGGAACACTTCGGAAATGGACGTTTCTCCTCCTGAATATGGAATAATGTGTCCTCTCAGACACCATTGTCAGTGGTTAGACAGGACAAGCCAGAAGGGATGAATATGGTCAACTCGTACACTGGGGAGTGTGTGACAACCTCATGTCAACTCCTAAACTGAGTGTCAACATGTTAATAGGTTTGTGGTCCTGTCAAATACAAACTTTTGTGCATTTATGTATCATATGTGTGAGGTTGTGTGTATAGTCTATATGTGAGAGAGAGAGAGAGAGAGAGAGAGAGAGTGTGTTTGTGACTGCGTTTCATTCCCTCCCAAACTCTCACAGACTGACATATCAGAGAGGAGCCCCAAATCATCACCACAGCAGTGCTTTCCTGAGGCCTCCTGGCTCCACTGGGCCCTGATCCTATTACACACAGAGTTAGCGTCAGTCCTCTGGAGCCCCACAGGCTACAGGGGAGAGAGCCATGATCAGTCCCCACAGCCCAGGCACTGAACTGGGCATGAGGATTAGTTTAACAGGGGGGAGGGTTGGAGAGGGGCTGGAGGTCTATAGATAGGTGGGTGGGAGCTGGTTTATTGAAGAGAAAGAGCTTTGGCATCATGGTTCTCTCAGACGATCCCCAAGCACATGAATATTCAACTTTGTATTTTCTTTCTTCCTCTCTCTTCTCCTCCCTCGTTCCTTTCTTCTCCTCTGTTTGTCTCTTACATGTTTCCTCTTTCATTAACAAAAAAAGTTTTAGAAAAAGAATTTGAGGGTACTTTTTACCCCTTTTTCGTGATATCCAATTGGTAATTACAGTCTTGTGCCATCGCGCAACTCCCGTTCTGACTCTAGCACTGCAGTGCAGTGTCTTAGACCGCTGCACCACTCGGGAAGGCCATCTTTCCTTTTTCTCTCTCGCTGTTTCCTCTTCTCTTTCCTAGGACACAGTGTCCTTCTCTTTCCTAGGACACAGTGTCCTTCTCTTTCCTAGGACACAGTGTCCTTCTCTTTCCTAGGACACAATGTCCTTCTCTTTCCTAGGACACAGTGTCCTTCTCTTTCCTAGGACACAGTGCCCTTCTCTTTCCTAGGACACAGTGCCCTTCTCTTTCCTAGGACACAGTGCCCTTCTCTTTCCTAGGACACAGTGTCCTTCTCTTTCCTAGGACACAGTGTCCTTCTCTTTCCTAGGACACAGTGTCCTTCTCTTTCCTAGGACACAGTGTCCTTCTCTTTCCTAGGACACAGTGTCCTTCTCTTTCCTAGGACACAGTGTCCTTCTCTTTCCTAGGACACAGTGTCCTTCTCTTTCCTAGGACACAGTGCCCTTCTCTTTCCTAGGACACAGTGTCCTTCTCTTTCCTAGGACACAGTGTCCTTCTCTTTCCTAGGAAACAATGTCCTTCTCTTTCCTAGGACACAGTGTCCTTCTCTTTCCTAGGACACAGTGTCCTTCTCTTTCCTAGGACACAGTGTCCTTCTCTTTCCTAGGACACAGTGCCCTTCTCCTCTCTGCTCACGTTTGAAGTGCAGTCACCGTGTCCCAAACTCCTGAGGGTTCTCCTGCAGTGTCACAGAGATACCAGATACGTAGGGAAACAACAAACACACGCCATCCAAACAATTCAATCAGCAATGCAATCATCCAATCAATTGAAACTATCTCCTTGTGGAAAATATTTTCATCATTCCAGATGAAAGATAACCCTCAAGGGAAAAAACTATTGTTTTTTTAATAATCTCATGCTTTGTTTTTCTTGGCTTTCAGCTATCTAACCCCTCTCTCTCTCTCTCTCTCTCTCTCTCAATTCAATTCAATTCAAGGGGCTTTATTGGCATGGGAAACATGTGTTAACATTGCCAAAGCAAGTGAGGTAATAATAATATACAAAAGTGAAATAAACAATAAAAATTAACAGTAAACATTACACATACAGAAGTTTCAAAACAATAAAGACATTACAAATGTCATATTATATATATACAGTGTTGTAACAATGTACACATGGTTAAAGTACACAAGGGAAAATAAATAACCATAAATATGGGTTGTATTTACAATGGTGTTTGTTCTTCACTGGTTGCCCTTTTCTTGTGGCAACAGGTCACAAATCTTGCTGCTGTGATGGCACACTGTGGAATTTCACCCAGTAGATATGGGAGTTTATCAAAATTGGATTTGTTTTCGAATTCTTTGTGGATCTGTGTAATCTGAGGGAAATATGTCTCTCTAATATGGTCATACATTGGGCAGGAGGTTAGGAAGTGCAGCTCAGTTTCCACCTCATTTTGTGGGCAGTGAGCACATAGCCTGTCTTCTCTTGAGAGCCATGTCTGCCTACGGCGGCCTTTCTCAATAGCAAGGCTATGCTCACTGAGTCTGTACATAGTCAAAGCTTTCCTTAAGTTTGGGTCAGTCAAAGTGGTCAGGTATTCTGCCGCTGTGTACTCTCTGTTTAGGGCCAAATAGCATTCTAGTTTGCTCTGTTTTTTTGTTAATTCTTTCCAATGTGTCAAGTAATTATCTTTTTGTTTTCTCATGATTTGGTTGGGTCTAATTGTGCTGTTGTCCTGGGGCTCTGTGGGGTGTGTTTGTGTTTGTGAACAGAGCCCTAGGACCAGCTTGCTTAGGGGACTCTTCTCCAGGTTCATCTCTCTGTAGGTGATGGCTTTGTTATGGAAGGTTTTGGAAACGCTTCCTTTTAGGTGGTTGTAGAATTTAACGGCTCTTTTTTGGATTTTGATAATTAGTGGGTATCGACCTAATTCTGCTCTGCATGCATTATTTGGTGTTCTACGTTGTACCCGGAGGATATTTTTGCAGAATTCTGCATGCAGAGTCTCAATTTGGTGTTTGTCCCATTTTGTGAAGTCTTGGTTGGTGAGCGGACCCCAGACCTCACAACCATAAAGGGCAATGGGCTCTATGACTGATTCAAGTATTTTTAGCCAGATCCTAATTGGTATGTTGAAATGTATGTTCCTTTTGATGGCATAGAATGCCCTTCTTGCCTTGTCTCTCAGATCGTTCACAGCTTTGTGGAAGTTACCTGTGGCGCTGATGTTTAGGCCGAGGTATGTATAGTTTTTTGTGTGCTCTAGCGCAACAGTGTCTAGATGGAATTTGTGGTCCTGGCGACTGGACCTTTTTTGGAATACCATTATTTTGGTCTTACTGAGATTTACTGTCAGGGCCCAGGTCTGACAGAATCTGTGCAGAAGATCTAGGTGCTGCTGTAGGCCCTCCTTGGTTGGTGACAGAAGCACCAGATCATCAGCAAACAGTAGACATTTGACTTCAGAGTCTAGTAGGGTGAGGCCGGGTGCTGCAGACTGTTCTAGTGCCCGCGCCAATTCGTTGATATATATGTTGAAGAGGGTAGGGCTTAAGCTGCATCCCTGTCTCACCCCACGACCCTGTGTGAAGAAATGTGTGTGTTTTTTGCCAATTTTAACCGCACACTTGTTGTTTGTGTACATGGATTTTATAATGTCGTATGTTTTACCCCCAACACAACTTTCCATCAATTTGAAAAGCAGACCCTCATGCCAAATTGAGTCGAAGGCTTTTTTGAAATCAACAAAGCATGAGAAGACTTTGCCTTTGTTTTGGTTTGTTTGGTTGTCAATTAGGGTGTGTAGGGTGAATACATGGTCTGTTGTACGGTAATTTGGTAAAAAGCCAATTTGATATTTGCTCAGTACATTGTTTTCATTGAGGAAATGTACGAGTCTGCTGTTAATGATAATGCAGAGTATTTTCCCAAGGTTACTGTCTCTCTCTCTCTGTCTCTCTGTCTCTCTCTCTCTCTCTCTCTCTCTCTCTCTCTCTCTCTCTCTCTCTCTCTCTCTCTCTCTCTCTCTGTCTCTCTCTCTCTCTGTCTCTCTCTGTCTCTCTCTCTCTGTCTCTCTCTCTCTCTCTCTGTCTTTCTCTCGCTCTCTCTCTCTCTCTCTTTCTCTTTCTCTCTCTCTCTTCCTTCCCCTTCTCTCTCTCTCTCTCTCTCTCTCTCTCTCTCTCTCTCTCTCTTCCATCCCCTTTACCCTCTCTCTCTCTCTTTCTCTTTCTATTTCTCTCTCTCTCTCTATCTCTCTCTCTCTCTCTCTTCCTTCCCCTTTCCCCTCTCTCTCTCTCTCTCTCTCTCTCTCTCTCTCTCTCTCTCTCTCTCTCTCTCTCTGCCTCCCCCCTCTCTATCTGTCTCTATCTTTTCTTTCTCTCTCTCTCTTCATTCCCTTCCTCTCTCTTGCTCTCTTCCACTTGCTTTGGTGGAAGATGGTACATAATCTGTAGAATATCTGGGTTATGAAATTGCAAAAACAGAAAATGAACAGACTTCCCTTAATATAAATGATTGTTCAAATCAAACACTTTATACAGTCCAGTCATTTATCCCCACTGTAACCACTCTCTAATTCATAGACAGAGCTAAGGATGCAAGGAGTGACCATCCATGATATCAAAATTAGAGTTCTAACCACGTTTGTTTACATTTACTGTGTTTACCAATATTTGACTGAAACAAACTTATATTTTTGGTTCTGATGGGGTACCACAGTTAAAATAAACTCATGAGGCATTTATAAGTCGCATTCTTCAAGAACCAATGGGTACATATAATTAAGTCCAAAATGGATGTAGAAAATGCTGATTGCTGCTTTAAATGTAAGCATTCATTCTGAATGGTTAAATTAAGGGTTAAGGTTTGGGATAATAAAAAATAATAACGTCTACCACTGGGATTGAACACGTGACCTTTGACTCCGGAGTCATGCGATTACAAAAAAAGTATAATAATAATAATAAAAAACATTAAATAATGGACTGTCTACAACTGGGATTAAACACGTGACCTTTGACTACGGAGTGATGGGATTACAGCCATCCGCCACCCCTGTCCTCAATGCCCTAGCAAAACCCAAGCCTACTTTATGACAATAGCTCTCACTGTTGTCCCTAGTGGTCGATTTTTAAGGCATTTCCTAACATCCTGAGGACGTTCAATTTCGAAGCCAATCTTGAGCGATCTGGCTGGTTTCATGCTTGGAGCTGTGATGATGTGATGATGTCCAAATCAATTCCAGTTGGCATGTGATTCTGAGTCCCGGGCCTTGCTGTTCTGTCGTAGTTCACAGCACATAAAATGAGCCAAAGGCCAAGGCTTTGAATCGGTCCACCGTGGGAGCACAGAACAGAGGCAGAACAATCAGTGGCCTCAAATAGAAGTGGGATTGCAGGGGAAAAGGACAACAGGACTTCTGGCAGACACACAGAGTGCCAATGCACCCACAGGACACCACACTCACTTACACTCTTGCACACATACATGAATGCTTGGGCACATACACACACAGACACGTACACTCATGCACAAACACTTACTGTCTAATACACACACGCGGTCTAATACACACACACACACACACACACACACACACACACACACACACACACACACACACACCGTGGCCTCTGGTGGAGCTGGTTGTGCAGTTATAGAGTTGGCAGCAGGGTCTACATTTAGGTCATTGTTCTGAGGGAAAAAGGGATTTGTTTTAAAATGCTTTTATCGCAGGCTGTGTTTGTCAGCACTGAGAACATAGAAGTGAGTGTGTGTGTGTGTGTGTGCGTGTGTGCGTGTGTGTCTGTGTGTGTGTAAGACTATAGCAAAACATAGATAAGATAGAAGTGTATGAGGGGTGATGAATGCCACAAATGAACCATTGAACGTGTGAAGATGTGACAGAGTGATTTATTTTATTACTATTTATGTTTTAACTTAACTAGGGTAGGGGGCAGCATTCGGAATTTTGGATGAAAAGCATGCACAAATTAAACTGCCTGCTACTCAGGCCCAGAAGATAGGATATGCATATAATTGGTAGATTTGGATAGGAAACACTCTAAAGTGTCCAAAACTGTTAAAATAGTGTCTCTGAGTATAACAGAACTAACTGATTTGTCAGGCGAAAACCTGAGACAAATCCATCCAGGAAGGAGGATTTTTTGTTTTGTAGTTTTCTATTCAATGCCATTATCGTATCCATTGACTTAGGACTCAAATTGCAGTTCCTATGCCTTCCACTAGATGTCAACAGTCTTTAGAAATTGTTTCAGGCTTGTATCCTGAAAAATTAGGGAGTAAGAGCAGTCTGATTGAGTGGACCCTGCAGTGTCACAGAGCTTTTTCATGCGCGAGACCGAGAGAGTGCCATTCTTGTTTATCTTTTATATTGTCAACGTTATTGTCCGGTTGAAATATTATCGATTATTTAGGCTAAAAACAACGTGAGGATTGAATACAAACATTGTTTGACATGTTTATATGAACTTTACGGATACAATTTGGATATTTTGTCTGCCTGTTGTGACTGCGTTTGAGCCTGTGGATTATTGAAGAAAATGCGCGAACTAAACGGAGGTTTTGGGATATAAAGAGACTTTTTCGAACAAAAGGAACATTTATTGAGTAAATTAATGTCTTCTGAGTGCAACCATATGAAGATCATCAAAGGTAAGTGATTAATTTTATCTCTATTTCTGACTTGTGTAACTCTTCTACTTGGCTGGTTACTGTTTGTAATTATTCGTCTGCTGGGCGATGTTCTCAAATAATTGTAAGGTATGCTTTCGCCGTAAAGCCTTTTTGAAATCTGACACCATGGTTGGATTCACAAGAAGTTAATCTTTAAACCTATGTAAAATACTTGTATGTTTTCTGAATTTTTATAATGAGTATTTCTGTATTTGAATTTGGCGCTCTGCAATTTCACTGGATGTTGGCCAGGTGGGACGCTAGCTATTTTTGCTATTGTTCTGAGCTCCGTCTCAGATTATTGCATGGTTTATATTTCCGTAAAGTTTTTTTGAAATCTGACACAGCGGTTGCATTAAGTAGAGGTATATCTATAATTCCATGTGTATATAGTTGGAAACACTGTCGGGGTAGTGGAGGACTGGAGTTGGAAACACTGTCGGGGTAGTGGAGGACTGGAGTTGGAAAACTGTCAGGGTAGTGGAGGACTGGAGTTGGAAAACTGTCAGGGTAGTGGAGTACTGGAGTTGGAAACACTGTCAGGGTAGTGGAGTACTGGAGTTGGGAAACACTGTCGGGGTAGTGGAGGACTGGAGTTGGAAAACTGTCAGGGTAGTGGAGGACTGGAGTTGGAAAACTGTCAGGGTAGTGGAGGACTGGAGTTGGAAAACTGTCAGGGTAGTGGAGGACTGGAGTTGGAAAACTGTCAGGGTAGTGGAGGACTGGAGTTGGAAACACTGTCGGGGTAGTGGAGGACTGGAGTTGGGAACACTGTCGGGGTACTGGAGGACTGGAGTTGGAAACACTGTCGGGGTACTGGAGGACTGGAGTTGGAAAACTGTCAGGGTAGTGGAGGACTGGAGTTGGAAACACTGTCGGGGTAGTGGAGGACTGGAGTTGGGAACACTGTCGGGGTACTGGAGGACTGGAGTTGGGAAACTGTCAGGGTACTGGAGGACTGGAGTTGGAAACACTGTCGGGGTAGTGGAGGACTGGAGTTGGGAACACTGTCGGGGTACTGGAGGACTGGAGTTGGGAAACTGTCAGGGTACTGGAGGACTGGAGTTGGGAACACTGTCAGGGTACTGGAGGACTGGAGTTGGGAAACACTGTCGGGGTAGTGGAGGACTGGAGTTGGGAAACACTGTCGGGGTACTGGAGGACTGGAGTTGGGGAAACTGTCACGTTCTGATCTGTTTCACCTGTCCTTGTGATTGTCTCCACCCTCTCCAGGTGTCGCTTATTCTCCCCGGTGTATTTATCCCAGTGTTTCCTGTCTCTCTGTGCCAGTTCGTCTAGTATGTTCAAGTCAACCAGCGTGTTTCTTCCCGTGCGCCTGCTTTTCTATTCTCTTTACTAGTCCTCCCGGTTTTGACGTTTGCCTGCTTTTCTGGACTCCATTTCCACATGCCTGACCATTCTTCCTGCCCTGACCTCGAGCCCGCCTGCCTGACCATTCTTCCTGCCCTGACCTCGAGCCTGCCTGCCTGCCATTCTGCCTGCCCTGACCTCGAGCCTGCCTGCCTGACCATTCTGCCTGCCCTGACCTCGAGCCTGCCTGCCTGCCATTCTGCCTGCCCTGACCTCGAGCCTGCCTGCCTGCCATTCTGTACCTCTGGAACTCTGAACTGGTTTTGACCTTTTGCCTGTCCACGACCATTCTCTTGCCTACGCCTTTTGGATTGTTAATAAACATCTTGGACTCTGCCATCTGCCTCCTGTGTATGCATTGGGTTTCACCTTGTGCCCTTATAGGAAACACTGTTCGGGGTAGTGGAGGACTGGAGTTTGGAAACACTGTCGGGGTACTGGAGGACTGGAGTTGGAAACACTGTCGGGGTACTGGGGGACTGGAGTTGGGAACACTGTCAGGGTACTGGAGGACTGGAGTTGGAAACACTGTCAGGGTAGTGGAGTACTGGAGTTGGGAAACACTGTCGGGGTACTGGAGGACTGGAGTTGGGAACACTGTCAGGGTACTGGAGGACTGGAGTTGGGAAACACTGTCAGGGTACTGGAGGACTGGAGTTGGAAACACTGTCAGGGTAGTGGAGTACTGGAGTTGGGAAACACTGTCGGGGTACTGGAGGACTGGAGTTGGGAACACTGTCAGGGTACTGGAGGACTGGAGTTGGGAAACACTGTCAGGGTAGTGGAGGACTGGAGTTGGAAACACTGTCGGGGTAGTGGAGGACTGGAGTTGGAAACACTGTCGGGGTACTGGAGGACTGGAGTTGGGAAACACTGTCGGGGTACTGGAGGACTGGAGTTGGGAACACTGTCAGGGTACTGGAGGACTGGAGTTGGGAAACACTGTCGGGGTACTGGAGGACTGGAGTTGGAAACACTGTCGGGGTACTGGAGGACTGGAGTTGGGAAACACTGTCGGGGTATTGGAGGACTGGAGTTGGGAAACACTGTCGGGGTACTGGAGGACTGGAGTTGGAAACACTGTCGGGGTACTGGAGGACTGGAGTTGGGAAACACTGTCGGGGTACTGGAGGACTGGAGTTGGAAACACTGTCGGGGTAGTGGAGGACTGGAGTTGGAAACACTGTCGGGGTAGTGGAGGACTGGAGTTGGGAAACACTGTCGGGGTACTGGAGGACTGGAGTTGGAAACACTGTCAGGGTACTGGAGGACTGGAGTTGGAAACACTGTCGGGGTACTGGAGGACTGGAGTTGGGAAACACTGTCAGGGTACTGGAGGACTGGAGTTGGAAACACTGTTGGGGTACTGGGGGACTGGAGTTGGAAACACTGTCGGGGTACTGGAGGACTGGAGTTGGAAACACTGTCGGGGTAGTGGAGGACTGGAGTTGGAAACACTGTCGGGGTACTGGAGGACTGGAGTTGGGAAACACTGTCAGGGTACTGGAGGACTGGAGTTGGAAACACTGTCGGGGTAGTGGAGGACTGGAGTTGGGAAACACTGTCAGGGTACTGGAGGACTGGAGTTGGAAACACTGTCGGGGTATTGGAGGACTGGAGTTGGGAAACAGTGCTCTTCTGGTGTAAAGGATACATACAGATACATCTAGTGGTCGTCTCACTGTGTCAACACTGACTGTACCTCTCCTAAATAAGAACACCCCCTTTATCTGTTAAATAAGAACACCCCCTTTATCTGTTAAATAAGAACACCCCCTTTATCTGTTAAATAAGAACACCCCCTTTATCTGTTAAATAAGAACACCCCCTTTATCTGTTAAATAAGCACCCCCCTTTATCTGTTAAATAAGCACCCCCCTTTATCTGTTAAATAAGCACCCCCCTTTATCTGTTAAATAAGGACCCCCTTTATCTGTTAAATAAGGACCATCCTTTATCTGTTAAATTAGGACCCCCTTTATCTGTTAAATAAGGACCCCCTTTATCTGTTAAATTAGGACCCCCTTTATCTGTTAAAATAGGACTCCCTTTGTCTGTTAAATAAGCACCCCCTCCAGCCCAGCCAGACATGCTGGTTAGACTTTCCTCCTGAGGGGAGTCTGTCAACGACACCCCTTTATCTGTTAAATAAGGACCTCCTTTATCTGTTAAATAAGCACCCCCCTTTATCTGTTAAATAAGCACCCCCCTTTATCTGTTAAATAAGGACCCCCTTTATCTGTTAAATTAGGACCCCCTTTATCTGTTAAATAAGCACCCCCTTTATCTGTTAAATAGGGACCCCCTTTATCTGTTAAATAGGGACCCCCCTTTATCTGTTAAATAAGCACCCCCCTTTATCTGTTAAAATAGGACCCCCTTTATCTGTTAAATTAGGACCCCCTTTATCTGTTAAAATAGGACTCCCTTTGTCTGTTAAATAAGCACCCCCTCCAGCCCAGCCAGACATGCTGGTTAGACTTTCCTCCTGAGGGGAGTCTGTCAACGACACCCCTTTCTCCCCTGTCTCTTCCCCTCTCATCACCCCCTCTTCTCTCTACACCCCTTTCTACACACTGTCAGGCTTCAGGAGGCACACAAACATAGCCCCAATTCACTGCAGCGAGAGGAGGGGAAATGGATGAGAGAGCAAGAGAGAGAGAGAGAGAAAAACAAAATTGGTACCAATTTGCTGTATCCTTACTGAAGGAAATTAAACATTGACTTACACCAGCCTTTACGGTGCAAACAAAACTCTTCTACAGTATTTGTTGAGCCTTTATCGAGCCTGCTAACTGACCGGCCTGTCTGTCTCCAGTGGGGTCTGAAGCACTGGATACTACTTTTTGAGCTGAAGGGTATTTCTTTGTATTAACTTGGTATTTAACTCAACGTCATATCACAAAGATACAATGAATAACGGTAGTCTTTGCTTTAAGCCAGTGTTACAATGAATAACGGAAGTCTTTGCTTTAAGCCAGTGTTACAATGAAAAACGGTAGTCTTTGCTTTAAGCCAGTGTTACAATGAAGAACGGTAGTCTTTGCTTTAAGCCAGTGTTACAATGAATAACGGAAGTCTTTGCTTTAAGCCAGTGTTACAATGAAGAACGGTAGTCTTTGCTTTAAGCCAGTATTCTTTCTTCACTTCACTCTGGTCCTTGGGACCCACACATTATGCAGGTGTAGCCGATGTGGAATCGCTAGCTAGTTAGCTGTGTTTGCATTAATTCTGTTTTTTCTTACACTGAGACAGTTCCAATTCTTTGGTGCAAATGAAGCATTTCATCCTTGTCTTCAGACTGCAAAATGCAGAGAGAGTAGAGTCTTGCCCCTCTCCTCTCGTCCATTGTTTTTAATGGGGTCATTTAGTGAGAATCTCATAGAAGAGAATCTATAGATGAGGTCTCCAGAGACAATAGACGTGTTAAAGTAAGTCTCTATGTACTTTCCTGAGATGTTAGTTGACCAATCCTCTTCGGTTTCTGACTCAAAAAAATACCCTGTCTGTGTCCTAAACAGCTCCTTATTACTATAGTGCACTTATATTGGCCAGATCCTTATGGGCCCCTTGTCAAAAGTAGTTCACTACATAGTGAACAGGGGTGCAATTTGGGAGACAAAGTTGCAGACCCAGAAAGCATTGCAGATTAGGTGTTTTTCCTTGTTCGGAGATTGTGGAGAGATGTTAGATACACTAAGCAGTTTACCAAATGGCTTGGTTCCGCTGTGGGGTGATACACTCAGCAGTTTCCCAGATGGCTTGGCTCCGCTGTGTGTCGCAGCGAAAAGGAACACACACACACACACACACAGGCACACCAGCAGACACACATGAACACACACACACACATGCACTGCCCAAAGTGGGTAGTAGTCAACAGAGGCTTTGTAGACATCTGTTTTGTAAGGACATTACACACTGGAGCTGTTAGGCTCTCACCACAAATACATGTTACTGTGAATTGTCGGTTTATTTTGGATGAAGATTAGAAAGAGAAGATCTCTCTGACAGAAAGAGTAGGGGTGACAGTGGAGTCAGTCTAGGAACATCTCTCAGCCCAGTTAAACAACATCTCTCAGCGCAGTTAAACAACATCTCTCAGCCCAGTTAAACAACATCTCTCAGCCCAGTTAAACAACTCCCACTAACTATATTTAATAACAATACCTCTTCATTAGTTTTTAGTTTTTTTTCATTCGTTCTTGGTCATATTTCTGCCAGATATCCATTAGATCAATCATCTCATAGCTGTAAGGTCTTCTTATTTTCTGTTCTGGAAAGGACATTCTCGTTAGTGAAACGGTTGAGCTGTTTTCCACAGACACAATCTCATATCCTTAACCAACCCCACACATCTCACATGCTATTTATTTTTCTTGCACCTTCAGGTCCAAAAACCAGCAGCTCTGTTCTGTCTCCTGGAGATAGCAGCAGCTCTGGTTCTGTCTCCTGGAGATAGCAGCAGCTCTGGTTCTGTCTCCTGGAGATAGCAGCAGCTCTGTTCTGTCTCCTGGAGATAGCAGCAGCTCTGTCATGTCTCCTGGAGATAGCAGCAGCTCTGTCATGTCTCCTGGAGATAGCATCAGCTCTGTTCTGTCTCCTGGAGATAGCAGCAGCTCTGTTCTGTCTCCTGGAGATAGCAGCAGCTCTGTTTTGTCTCCTGGAGATAGCAGCAGATTTGTTTTGTCTCATGGAGATAGCAGCAGCTCTGTTTTGTCTCCTGGAGATAGCAGCAGATTTGTTCTGTCTCCTGGAGATAGCAGCAGCTCTGTTCTGTCTCCTGGAGATAGCAGCAGATTTGTTCTGTCTCCTGGAGATAGCAGCAGCTCTGTTCTGTCTCCTGGAGATAGCAGCAGCTCTGTTCTGTCTCCTGGAGATAGCAGCAGCTCTTTTCTGTCTCCTGGAGATAGCAGCTGCTCTGTTCTGTCTCCTGGAGATAGCAGCAGCTCTGTTCTGTCTCCTGGAGATAGCAGCAGATTTGTTCTGTCTCCTGGAGATAGCAGCAGCTCTGTTCTGTCTCCTGGAGATAGCAGCAGCTCTGTTCTGTCTCCTGGAGATAGCAGCAGCTCTTTTCTGTCTCCTGGAGATAGCAGCAGCTCTGTTCTGTCTCCTGGAGATAGCAGCAGCTCTTATCTGTCTCCTGGAGATAGCAGCAGCTCTGTCATGTCTCCTGGAGATAGCAGCAGCTCTGTCATGTCTCCTGGAGATAGCAGCAGCTCTTTTCTGTCTCCTGGAGATAGCAGCAGCTCTGTTCTGTCTCCTGGAGATAGCAGCAGCTCTGTTCTGTCTCCTGGAGATAGCAGCAGCTCTGTTCTGTCTCCTGGAGATAGCATCAGCTCTGTTCTGTCTCCTGGAGATAGCAGCAGCTCTGTCATGTCTCCTGGAGATAGCAGCAGCTCTGTTCTGTCTCCTGGAGATAGCAGCAGCTCTGTCATGTCTCCTGGAGATAGCAGCAGCTCTGTTCTGTCTCCTGGAGATAGCAGCAGCTCTGTTCTGTCTCCTGGAGATAGCAGCAGCTCTTGTCTGTCTCCTGGAGATAGCAGCAGCTCTGTTCTGTCTCCTGGAGATAGCAGCAGCTCAAATCCACCATTTCTCTCGCTGTCTTTGCTCCGCTGACGTGAGTATGATATGCCCTGTCTGTCAGCTCTGGTCGCAAAGGAGCCGTTAAGTCTTGGAGAACCTACTGCCGACTACTGACATTCACCATTTCTCTTTCTCTCTCTCTCTCTCTCTCTCTCTCTCTCTCTCGTACAATCTGGCTGCGGTGCTTTGAGTGCACTTTGCAGTGTTTTTCAGAAAGGACATCTTTAGTAAACATATATAAAGCCAGGCGACTGGAGACAATAGAATGTACTAGAGAGAGAAGCAGAATGGATGTTTCCCTACACTGAGACACACAGACTGCAAATGTACCATATGATTACTGGAAAACATAACTTCATCAGACATTACGAGACAGATGTGTTCTCGGATGTTGTCTGCCATGTCTCACATGCCCTTTTGATGCAGGGTCAAATACAAGACCTTTTCCTAGAGGGGCTGAGTATGAAAGGATAAAATCTTAATACAGATATACATACCCATTCTAAAGGTTAGTGGTCTGTCTGTCTGTCTGTCTGTCTGTCTGTCTGCCTGCCTGCCTGCCTGCCTGCCTGCCTGCCTGCCTGCCTGCCTGCCTGCCTGCCTGCCTGCCTGCCTGCCTGCCTGCCTGCCTGCCTGCCTGCCTGCCTGCCTGCCTGCCTGCCTGCAGGAGATAGACAGAAACAGACCATTTGAAGATCAGTGGTTTTATTAGACTCCTTGAAATAACATGTTCTCTATAGACATATTATCTTGCGGCTAAAAATAAATCAACTGGATGAAAATCACATGTAATAACTGTTACAGACAGAGGTGGTATCAGATCTATCTGTTCCCCTGTTACAGACAGAGGTGGTATCAGGTATAACTGTTCCCCTGTTACAGACAGAGGTGGTATCAGGTATAACTGTTCCCCTGTTACAGACAGAGGTGGTATCAGGTCTAACTGTTCCCCTGTTACAGACAGAGGTGGTATCAGGTATAACTGTTCCCCTGTTACAGACAGAGGTGGTATCAGGTCTAACTGTTCCCCTGTTACAGACAGAGGTGGTATCATCACTAACTGTTCCCCTGTTACAGACAGAGGTGGTATCAGATCTATCTGTTCCCCTGTTACAGACAGAGGTGGTATCAGTTCTAACTGTTCCCCTGTTACAGACAAAGGTGGTATCATCACTAACTGTTCCCCAGTTACAGACAGAGGTGGTATCAGATCTAACTGTTCCCCTGTTACAGACAGAGGTGGTATCAGGTCTAACTGTTCCCCTGTTACAGACAGAGGTGGTATCAGGTCTAACTGTTCCCCTGTTACAGACAGAGGTGGTATCATCACTAACTGTTCCCCTGTTACAGACAGAGGTGGTATCAGGTCTATCTGTTCCCCTGTTACAGACAGAGGTGGTATCATCACTAACTGTTCCCCTGTTACAGACAGAGGTGGTATCATCACTAACTGTTCCCCTGTTACAGACAGAGGTGGTATCATCACTAACTGTTCCCCTGTTACAGACAGAGGTGGTATCAGGTCTATCTGTTCCCCTGTTACAGACAGAGGTGGTATCAGGTCTATCTGTTCCCCTGTTACAGACAGAGGTGGTATCATCACTAACTGTTCCCCTGTTACAGACAGAGGTGGTATCATCACTAACTGTTCCCCTGTTACAGACAGAGGTGGTATCAGGTCTATCTGTTCCCCTGTTACAGACAGAGGTGGTATCAGGTCTATCTGTTCCCCTGTTACAGACAGAGGTGGTATCATCACTAACTGTTCCCCTGTTACAGACAGAGGTGGTATCATCACTAACTGTTCCCCTGTTACAGACAGAGGTGGTATCAGGTCTAACTGTTCCCATGTTACAGACAGAGGTGGTATCAGATCTATCTGTTCCCCTGTTACAGACAGAGGTGGTATCAGGTCTATCTGTTCCCCTGTTACAGACAGAGGTGGTATCATCACTAACTGTTCCCCTGTTACAGACAGAGGTGGTATCAGGTCTATCTGTTCCCCTGTTATAGACAGAGGTGGTATCAGGTCTAACTGTTCCCCTGTTACAGACAGAGGTGGTATCATCACTAACTGTTCCCCTGTTACAGACAGAGGTGGTATCATCACTAACTGTTCCCCTGTTACAGACAGAGGTGGTATCATCACTAACTGTTCCCCTGTTACAGACAGAGGTGGTATCATCACTAACTGTTCCCCTGTTACAGACAGAGGTGGTATCAGGTCTATCTGTTCCCCTGTTACAGACAGAGGTGGTATCAGGTCTATATGTTCCCCTGTTACAGACAGAGGTGGTATCAGGTCTAACTGTTCCCCTGTTACAGACAGAGGTGGTATCATCACTAACTGTTCCCCTGTTACAGACAGAGGTGGTATCAGGTCTATCTGTTCCCCTGTTACAGACAGAGGTGGTATCAGTTCTAACTGTTCCCCTGTTACAGACAGAGGTGGTATCAGGTCTAACTGTTCCCCTGTTACAGACAGAGGTGGTATCAGGTCTATCTGTTCCCCTGTTACAGACAGAGGTGGTATCAGGTCTATCTGTTCCCCTGTTACAGACAGAGGTGGTATCAGGTCTATCTGTTCCCCTGTTACAGACAGAGGTGGTATCATCACTAACTGTTCCCCTGTTACAGACAGAGGTGGTATCATCACTAACTGTTCCCCTGTTACAGACAGAGGTGGTATCAGGTCTAACTGTTCCCCTGTTACAGACAGAGGTGGTATCATCACTAACTGTTCCCCTGTTACAGACAGAGGTGGTATCAGGTCTAACTGTTCCCCTGTTACAGACAGAGGTGGTATCAGGTCTATCTGTTCCCCTGTTACAGACAGAGGTGGTTTCAGGTCTATCTGTTCCCCTGTTACAGACAGAGGTGGCATCAGGTCTATCTGTTCCCCTGTTACAGACAGAGGTGGTATCATCACTAACTGTTCCCCTGTTACAGACAGAGGTGGTATCAGGTCTAACTGTTCCCCTGTTAGACAGAGGTGGTATCATCACTAACTGTTCCCCTGTTACAGACAGAGGTGGTATCAGGTCTAACTGTTCCCCTGTTACAGACAGAGGTGGTATCAGGTCTAACTGTTCCCCTGTTACAGACAGAGGTGGTATCATCACTAACTGTTCCCCTGTTACAGACAGAGGTGGTATCATCACTAACTGTTCCCCTGTTACAGACAGAGGTGGTATCAGGTCTATCTGTTCCCCTGTTACAGACAGAGGTGGTATCATCACTAACTGTTCCCCTGTTACAGACAGAGGTGGTATCAGGTCTATCTGTTCCCCTGTTAAAGACAGAGGTGGTATCAGGTCTAACTGTTCCCCTGTTACAGACAGAGGTGGTATCATCACTAACTGTTCCCCTGTTACAGACAGAGGTGGTATCAGATCTAACTATTCCCCTGTTACAGACAGAGGTGGTATCATCACTAACTGTTCCCCTGCTACAGACAGAGGTGGAATCATCACTAACTGTTCCCCTGTTACAGACAGAGGTGATATCAGGTCTAACTGTTCCCCTGTTACAGACAGAGGTGGTATCATCACTAACTGTTCCCCTGCTACAGACAGAGGTGGTATCAGGTCTATCTGTTCCCCTGTTTCAGACAGAGGTGGTATCAGGTCTAACTATTCCCCTGTTACAGACAGAGGTGGTATCATCACTAACTGTTCCCCTGTTACAGACAGAGGTGGTATCAGATCTAACTGTTCCCCTGTTACAGACAGAGGTGGTATCAGGTCTATCTGTTCCCCTGTTACAGACAGAGGTGGTATCATCACTAACTGTTCCCCTGTTACAGACAGAGGTGGTATCATCACTAACTGTTCCCCTGTTACAGACAGAGGTGGTATCAGGTCTAACTGTTCCCCTGTTACAGACAGAGGTGGTATCAGGTCTAACTATTCCCCTGTTACAGACAGAGGTGGTATCATCACTAACTGTTCCCCTGTTACAGACAGAGGTGGTATCAGATCTAACTGTTCCCCTGTTACAGACAGAGGTGGTATCAGGTCTATCTGTTCCCCTGTTACAGACAGAGGTGGTATCATCACTAACTGTTCCCCTGTTACAGACAGAGGTGGTATCATCACTAACTGTTCCCCTGTTACAGACAGAGGTGGTATCAGGTCTAACTGTTCCCCTGTTACAGACAGAGGTGGTATCAGGTCTAACTGTTCCCCTGTTACAGACAGAGGTGGTATCATCACTAACTGTTCCCTTGTTACAGACAGAGGTGGTATCAGGTCTAACTGTTCCCCTGTTACAGACAGAGGTGGTATCAGGTCTATCTGTTCCCCTGTTACAGACAGAGGTGGTATCAGGTCTAACTGTTCCCATGTTACAGACAGAGGTGGTATCATCACTAACTGTTCCCCTGTTACAGACAGAGGTGGTATCAGGTCTAACTGTTCCCCTGTTACAGACAGAGGTGGTATCAGGTCTAACTGTTCCCCTGTTACAGACAGAGGTGGTATCATCACTAACTCTTCCCCTGTTACAGACAGAGGTGGTATCATCACTAACTGTTCCCCTGTTACAGACAGAGGTGGTATCATCACTAACTGTTCCCCTGTTACAGACAGAGGTGGTATCAGGTCTATCTGTTCCCCTGTTACAGACAGAGGTGGTATCAGGTCTAACTGTTCCCCTGTTACAGACAGAGGTGGTATCATCACTAACTGTTCCCCTGTTACAGACAGAGGTGGTATCAGTTCTAACTGTTCCCCTGTTACAGACAATCTGTTCCCCTGTTACAGACAGAGGTGGTATCAGGTCTAACTGTTCCCCTGTTACAGACAATCTGTTCCCCTGTTACAGACAGAGGTGGTATCATCACTAACTGTTCCCCTGTTACAGACAGAGGTGGTATCAGGTCTAACTGTTCCCCTGTTACAGACAGAGGTGGTATCATCACTAACTGTTCCCCTGTTACAGACAGAGGTGGTATCAGGTCTAACTGTTCCCCTGTTACAGACAGAGGTGGTATCAGGTCTAACTGTTCCCCTGTTACAGACAGAGGTGGTATCAGGTCTATCTGTTCCCCTGTTACAGACAGAGGTGGTATCATCACTAACTGTTCCCCTGTTACAGACAGAGGTGGTATCAGGTCTAACTGTTCCCCTGTTACAGACAGAGGTGGTATCATCACTAACTGTTCCCCTGTTACAGACAGAGGAGGTATCAGGTCTATCTGTTCCCCTGTTACAGACAGAGGTGGTATCATCACTAACTGTTCCCCTGTTACAGACAGAGGTGGTATCAGGTCTAACTGTTCCCCTGTTACAGACAAGGTGGTATCATCACTAACTTTCCCCTGTTACAGACAGAGGTGGAATCATCACTAACTGTTCCCCTGTTACAGACAGAGGTGGTATCAGGTCTATCTGTTCCCCTGTTACAGACAGAGGTGGTATCAGGTCTAACTGTTCCCCTGTTACAGACAGAGGTGGTATCAGATCTATCTGTTCCCCTGTTACAGACAGAGGTGGTATCAGTCTATCTGTTCCCTGTTACAGACAGAGGTGGTATCAGATCTATCTGTTCCCTGTTACAGACAGAGGTGGTATCAGGTCTATCTGTTCCCCTGTTACAGACAGAGGTGGTATCATCACTAACTGTTCCCCTGTTAGACAGAGGATATCAGTCTATCTGTTTCCCTGTTACAGACAGAGGTGGTATCAGGTCTATCTGTTCCCCTGTTACAGACAGAGGTGGTATCATCACTAAACTGTTCCCCTGTTACAGACAGATGTGGTTCAGGTCTATCTGTTCCCCTGTTACAGACAGAGG
>NW_024060716.1:0-17500 GCF_016432855.1 Salvelinus namaycush | reverse complement strand
TCCTGCCTGGTAGAGATGGGGTGTTGGTCTCCCAAACAAGCCATGACTAAAAACACCCCTGAGACTATCTAGCTGCTTAATCAATTAGAGCCAGAAGCATCTAGTGCTATCAGAACATGTTAGATGTGGCTGGTAGAAGAGAGTAGGAGCGCTCTCTCCCTCTCCCTCTCTCTCTCTCCCTCTCTCTGTCTCTCTCTCTCTCTGTCTCTCTCTCTCTCTCTGTCTCTCTCTCTCTCTCTCTGTCTCTCTCTCTCTCTCTCTGTCTCTCTCTCTCTCTCTCTCTCTCTCTCTGTCTCTCTCTGTCTCTCTCTCTCTCTGTCTCTCTCTGTCTCTCTCTCTCTCTGTCTCTCTCTGTCTCTCTCTCTCTCTGTCTCTCTGTCTCTCTCTCTCTCTGTCTCTCTGTCTCTCTGTCTCTCTGTCTCTCTCTCTCTCTGTCTCTCTGTCTCTCTCTCTCTCTGTCTCTCTCTTGCTCTCTCTTGCTCTCTTGCTCTCTCTTGCTCTCTCTTGCTCTCTCTTGCTCTCTCTTGCTCTCTCTTGCTCTCTCTTGCTCTCTTGCTCTCTCTTGCTCTCTTGCTCTCTCTTGCTCTCTTGCTCTCTCTCGCTCTCTTGCTCTCTCTTGCTCTCTTGCTCTCTCTTGCTCTCTTGCTCTCTCTTGCTCTCTTGCTCTCTTGCTCTCTCTTGCTCTCTTGCTCTCTTGCTCTCTCTTGCTCTCTTGCTCTCTCTTGCTCTCTCTTGCTCTCTCTTGCTCTCTCTTGCTCTCTCTTGCTCTCTCTTGCTCTCTCTTGCTCTCTCTTGCTCTCTCTTGCTCTCTCTTGCTCTCTCTTGCTCTCTTGCTCTCTCTTGCTCTCTTGCTCTCTCTTGCTCTCTTGCTCTCTTGCTCTCTCTTGCTCTCTTGCTCTCTCTTGCTCTCTCTTGCTCTCTCTTGCTCTCTCTTGCTCTCTTGCTCTCTCTTGCTCTCTCTTGCTCTCTCTTGCTCTCTCTTGCTCTCTCTTGCTCTCTCTTGCTCTCTCTTGCGCTCTCTTGCTCTCTCTTGCTCTCTGTCTCTCCCTCTCTGTCTCTCCCTCTCTGTCTCTCCCTCTCTGTCTCTCCCTCTCTGTCTCTCCCTCTCTGTCTCTCCCTCTCTGTCTCTCCCTCTCTGTCTCTCCCTCTCTGTCTCTCCCTCTCTGTCTCTCCCTCTCTGTCTCTCCCTCTCTGTCTCTCCCTCTCTGTCTCTCCCTCTCTGTCTCTCCCTCTCTGTCTCTCCCTCTCCGTCTCTCCCTCTCCGTCTCTCCCTCTCCGTCTCTCCCTCTCCGTCTCTCCCTCTCCGTCTCTCCCTCTCCGTCTCTCCCTCTCCGTCTCTCCCTCTCCGTCTCTCCCTCTCCGTCTCTCCCTCTCCGTCTCTCCCTCTCCGTCTCTCCCTCTCCGTCTCTCCCTCTCCGTCTCTCCCTCTCCGTCTCTCCCTCTCCGTCTCTCCCTCTCCGTCTCTCCCTCTCCGTCTCTCCCTCTCCGTCTCTCCCTCTCCGTCTCTCCCTCTCCGTCTCTCCCTCTCTGTCTCTCCCTCTCTGTCTCTCCCTCTCTGTCTCTCCCTCTCTGTAAATTTAAGGGCTTTATTGGTATGGGAAACATATGTTAACATTGCCAAAGCAAGTGAGGAAGATAATAAACAAAAGTTAAATAAATAAAAGTGAACAGTAAACATTACACTCACAGAAGTTACAAAAGAATAAAGACATTACAAATGTCATATTATGTATATACACATTGTTGTAACGATGTACAAATGGTTAAAGTACAAAAGGGAAAATAAATAAGCATAAATATGGGTTGTATTTACAATGGTGCTTGTCTCTCTGTCTCTCTTTTCCTCTCTCTCTCTCTCCCTCTTTTTCTCTCTCCCTCTCTCCCTCCCTCTTTTCCTCTCTCCCTCCCTCTTTTCCTCTCTCCCTCTCTCTCTTTCTCCATCTCCCTCTTCCTCTCCCTCTTTTCCTCTCTCCCTCTCCCTCTTTTCCTCTCTCCCTCCCTCCCTCTTTTCCTCTCTCCCTCTCCCTTTTTTCCTCTCTCCCTCTCCCTTTTTTCCTCTCTCCCGACCCTTATTAAACTGAAACAATAGCTAACAAGTGGTTAAATATTGAGAAACAGAACTAGCCAACATGATGTGCCTGATACTTTAACGAATATGAATTATATATCTCCTGTAGCTATCGATGATGTATTTGATGTTATTATGACAGTATGTGTCTGCCTGCTGTCTCCTAGTCTTATCTCTCCTTATTTAGAAACAATTACCCAGAATGCATCCACATGTCTCCTAAGTCACCATCTCTACATCTGCTAGACATATTACAATATTAACACATCTCTAATAAGTAAAGCAAGTCTATCAATTTGCACATCCAGGTCTGCGTCCCCAACCCTAAAAAACATGGTAGTGTACTATATAGGGAATAGGGCGCCGTTTGAGACGTAACTCATAACTGTTGGCGACACCGTGGCTCTGACAGGGCTGATGGTAGTATTCATGGATTCATCTCTGTACCAAAAATGATGACTACTCCTCTATGGGTAGGGGTGGGGAGAGGAGAGGAGGGGAGAGGAGAGGGGTAGAGTGGAGAGGAGTGGAAAGGGGTGGTGAGAGGAGAAGAGAAGAGAAGAGAAGAGAAGAGAAGAGAAGAGAAGAGAAGAGAAGAGAAGAGAAGAGAAGAGAAGAGAAGAGAAGAGAAGAGAGGGGTGGGGAGGGTTGGGGAGAGGAGAGGAGAGGAGAGGAGAGGAGAGGAGAGGAGAGGAGAGGAATATGACTTACCAGATTCTTCAATGCAGAGAGAGAGGAGAGAGGCCAGACAGTCACAGTCACTACAGGATCACAGAGGGGCCAATCACGGGGTCAGACACCTTGACAGACAGACAGAGAGACAGTCAGACAGTCACTCAGTCAAATAAACAGTCAATCAGATAAACAGTCAGTCAGACAGTCAGTCAGATAAACAGTCAGTCAGACAGTTAGATAAACAGTCAGTCAGTCATATAAACAGACAGTCAGTCAGATAAAGTCAGTCAGTCAGACAGTCAGTCAGATAAACAGTCAGTCAGACAGTTAGATAAACAGTCAGTCAGTCATATAAACAGACAGTCAGTCAGATAAACAGTCAGTCAGTCAGATAAACAGTCAGTCAGACAGTTAGATAAACAGTCAGTCAGTCATAAACAGACAGTCAGTCAGATAAACAGTCAGTCAGTCAGATAAACAGTCAGTCAGACAGTCAGTCAGATAAACAGTCAGTCAGACAGGTGGATAAACAGTCAGTCAGTCATATAAACAGACAGTCAGTCAGATAAACAGTCAGACAGTCAGATAAACAGTCAGTCAGTCATATAAACAGACAGTCAGTCAGATAACCAGTCAGTCAGTCAGATAAACAGTCAGTCAGATAAACAGTCAGTCAGACAGGTGGATAAACAGTCAGTCAGACAGTCAGTCAGATAAACAGTCAGTCAGATAAACACAAACTGATTTAGAAAGCCTATACACCTGTTATTAAAATAAAAATATAAAAAACATACACATTTATTTGCATTTTACCAAAACATCGTATCTTTCTTGAAATTGTCACAGAAGATGACATTACTTTACAACAGAATCTATAATTTCTATTACAGAAAGTTTCAATTGAAATGAAATACGTTCGACTGCATGGAAAGGATATAATTGAGGAGGTAGTCTATTTTTGGTGCTGTTTGTCTATGTGTGCCCTATATCCTGTGTAGAAACGAAACTTAATAAATAAATATGATAATATAATCCAGGTAGGTAAGCATGGGGATAGGGTGGGGGTGGACTAGCTTAGTGTCTCCAGGGCCCTGGGATGTGTTCCCTCCCTGTTGAGGGACCCTTTTGTTCTGTGATAAATTAACGTTGTCAGTTCCCCACGTTGCCATGTTGTGGGGTGTACTACAGGGAGCAGGAGACTCACTCAACAACAACAGTATTTTTTTGTTTGTTTTTTTTTCTCCCCATTTTAGCTTTCATTTATTGTTGTTGTGCACATACACACACACACACACACACACACACACACACACACACACACACACACACACACACACACACACACTTACACACACAGACACACACACACACACACACATACTTACACACACAGACACACCCACACACAAGCGCATACTTACACACACACACACACACACACACACACACACACAAGCGCATACTTACACACACACACACACACACACACACACACACACACACACACACACACACACACCACACACACACACACTTTCCAATTCTAGCAGCAAACATAACAGATGTAGCCTATAGACCCATTCACCCCCAGAACAGTGTCTTAGTATTGTTCTGTTATATGAGAGACTCAGAACAATTGGAATACCTTGAATTTCTCCAAACAGAACTAAGGTGATGAAATACTCTCACTACATACCTATCTAGGTTCTCTACCTGCCCAGAAAGGTTTCAGACAAATATCTCATTATTTGCTCATTTTGTTTTTTAGGAATGAAATGATTATAATATTATTATTTTTTTTGCTGTATATTTATACTGTCCTGAGCATTAATGTCCGTAGAATTCAAACTAGAATCATTTTATTGAGGCAAGGGGGCAAATTTTAAATGTTCGGACTTTTTGGATTAAAATCAATATTGTGATCCGACTGTTTTACAGACTTATAAACGTATGAATGATTAGGAGACAGGTGTATGTTTCTTATATCAAAACTGACTGTTCAAGTGGTCTCTCAGCAGTAAAAGACAACCTTCCCTCAGTCTCCCCATATCTTATCTAAGATCAGAAATTCAGATTATTTGGCAAAAGATCAAATTTGGATTCAATACATAGTGTGTTCTCTATGATAGTCAAATTCTTCACGTACACAATCTGTGTGTGTGTGTGTGTGTGTGTGTGTCCTAAAAGGAACATTATTCTCTTCTGTAGTACACTACCTTTTGACCAGAGCCCTATAGACCCCTGCTCAAAAGTAGTGCACTATAAAGGGACTATAGGGGGGCATTTGGGACACAATCACTAACTATTTTACTGGCCATACAAATCATGATTTCATGTATTTGCATATTTATCTGAGAATGAAGAAGAGACAGTGTGGCCAATTTTTTGGGGAAACTGCCAAAGGATGCAAATATTCTGAACAGCTCACACGTGTGTAAAGTGGTTACATCCAACTAACAGTTCGTCATCATCATCAACAACGATCATTCTATATTTACTATGTAGGCCTGTGTAAGCATCTATCAAATAGAGGACTTCCAATGCAACAGTATACCAAACGCAGAACTTACTGCAAAAAAAAATTACAATTAGACATTTTAATTTGTATAAAGTGGTTACATCCAACTAACAGTTGTCCTGTAGTGTTTTGGGAAGTCAGTCATCATTGGCAATAAATATAATTCTATATTGACCACGTAATAACATACATAGCGTCACTAAACAGGAGAGCTCAATATTCAACTCAGGATAGCTTTCAAAAATAAAAATGATAAACAGTAACCTCAGATCGTGACGAACACTGTGATGACGAAGGGTGAACCAAGATATCAACTGATCTGAACAGAGAACAGGTGAAATACAATCCATCCATCACACTTTTCCTCAAAATGATATTTTCCCAGCAGCGCTCAGAAAAGGAAATAAGCAAGTTTTGAAAAGTGAAAGACAGTTTAAACACATCTGGCCAATCTGACGTATCAAACTGTCTGCTGGAGGTGAAAGACAGTTTAAACACATCTGGCCAATCTGACGTATCAAACTGTCTGCTGGAGGTGAAAGACAGTTTAAACACATCTGGCCAATCTGACGTATCAAACTGTCTGCTGGAGGTGAAAGACAGTTTAAACACATCTGGCCAATCTGACGTATCAAACTGTCTGCTGGAGGTGAAAGACAGTTTAAACACATCTGGCCAATCTGACGTATCAAACTGTCTGCTGGAGGTGAAAGACAGTTTAAACACATCTGGCCAATCTGACGTATCAAACTGTCTGCTGGAGGTGAAAGACAGTTTAAACACATCTGGCCAATCTGACGTATCAAACTGTCTGCTGGAGGTGAAAGACAGTTTAAACACATCTGGCCAATCTGACGTATCAAACTGTCTGCTGGAGGTGAAAGACAGTTTAAACACATCTGGCCAATCTGACGTATCAAACTGGCTGCTGGAGGTAAAAGACAGTTTAAACACATCTGGCCAATCTGACGTATCAAACTGTCTGCTGGAGGTGAAAGACAGTTTAAACACATCTGGCCAAAGGGAGCCCAGAGCCAGGGCCAAGTTTACAAGGTTGCATCTCAAATGGCACCCTATTCCCTATGTAGTGCACTACTTTTGACCAGGACCCATAGGGAGTAGGGTGCCATTTTGGACACAGCCCAAAGCAGAAGCAGTAGCATGACTAGCCTAATATATTAAAGTCTCCAGTAGTATCCTCGTGGCCTTAAGCCATGGGGCAGAAATCCATAGCCGAGGATGAATTCATCGCAACGACTACAACTTCAGCCTCTTCTGCTTCACGACTCACTTATGTAATCATTTTAATAGTCGTTATCGTTAGAATAACATTATATCGTACCAAGCCATCCAGGACCTCTATACCAGGCGGTGTCAGCAGTACCTCTATACCAGGCGGTGTCAGCAGTACCTCTATACCAGGTGGTGTCAGCAGTACCTCTATACCAGGCGGTGTCAGCAGTACCTCTATACCAGGTGGTGTCAGCAGTACCTCTATACCAGGCGGTGTCAGCAGTATCTCTATACCAGGCGGTGTCAGCAATACCTCTATACCAGGTGGTGTCAGCAATACCTCTATACCAGGCGGTGTCAGCAGTACCTCTATACCAGGCGGTGTCAGCAGTACCTCTATACCAGGCGGTGTCAGCAGTACTTCTATACCAGGCGGTGTCAGCAATACCTCTATACCAGGCGGTGTCAGCAATACCTCTATACCAGGTGGTGTCAGCAGTACCTCTATACCAGGTGGTGTCAGCAGTATCTCTATACCAGGCGGTGTCAGCAGTATCTCTATACCAGGCGGTGTCAGCAATACCTCTATACCAGGCGGTGTCAGCAGTACCTCTATACCAGGCGGTGTCAGCAGTACCTCTATACCAGGCGGTGTCAGCAATACCTCTATACCAGGCGGTGTCAGCAGTACCTCTATACCAGGCGGTGTCAGCAGTACCTCTATACCAGGCGGTGTCAGCAGTATCTCTATACCAGGCGGTGTCAGCAATACCTCTATACCAGGCGGTGTCAGCAGTACCTCTATACCAGGCGGTGTCAGCAGTACCTCTATACCAGGCGGTGTCAGCAGTACCTCTATACAAGGCGGTGTCAGCTGTACCTCTATACCAGGCGGTGTCAGCAGTATCTCTATACCAGGCGGTGTCAGCAGTACCTCTATACCAGGCGGTGTCAGCAGTACCTCTATACCAGGCGGTGTCAGCAGTACCTCTATACCAGGCGGTGTCAGCAGTACCTCTATACAAGGCGGTGTCAACAGTACCTCTATACAAGGCGGTGTCAGCAGTACCTCTATACAAGGCGGTGTCAACAGTACCTCTATACAAGGCGGTGTCAGCAGTACCTCTATACCAGGCGGTGTCAGCAGTACCTCTATACCAGGCGGTGTCAGCAGTACCTCTATACCAGGCGGTGTCAGCAGTACCGCTATACCAAGCGGTGTCAGCAGTACCGCTATACCAGGCGGTGTCAGCAGTACCTCTATACCAGGCGGTGTCAGCTGTACCTCTATACCAGGCGGCGTCAGCTGTACCTCTATACCAGGCGGCGTCAGCTGTACCTCTATACCAGGCGGCGTCAGCTGTACCTCTATACCAGGCGGCGTCAGCTGTACCTCTATACCAGGCGGCGTCAGCTGTACCTCTATACCAGGCGGCGTCAGCTGTACCTCTATACCAGGCGGCGTCAGCTGTACCGCTATACCAGGCGGTGTCAGCTGTACCTCTATACCAGGCGGCGTCAGCTGTACCTCTATACCAGGCGGCGTCAGCAGTACCGCTATACCAGGCGGCGTCAGCAGTACCTCTATACCAGGCGGTGTCAGCAGTACCTCTATACAAGGCGGTGTCAGCAGTACCTCTATACCAGGCGGTGTCAGCTGTACCTCTATACCAGGCGGTGTCCGAGGAAGGCCCAAAAAACTGACTCCAGTCACCCAAGTGCGAGACTGTTCTCTCGCACGGCAAGCGGTACCGAAGCGTCAAGTCTAGGTCCAAAATTAACAGCTTCTACCCCCAAGCCATTAGACTGCTGAACAATTAATGAAATGGCCATCCGGACAATTTATATTGACCCCCCCCCTTGTTTTTACACTGCTGCTACTCGCTGTTTATTATCTATGCATAGTCACTTTACCCCTACCTACATGTACAAATTACATCGACTAACCTGTACACCCACACATTGACTCGGTACCGGTGCACCCTGTATATAGCCTCGTTATTGTTATTATATTGTGTTACTTTTTATTACATTTTTTACTTTTGTTTTTTTAGCAAATATTTTCTTGACTCTATTTCTTGAACTGCATTGTTGGTTAAGGGCTTGTAAGTAAGCATTTCACTGTAAGGTCTACCTACACCTGTTGTATTCAGCATTTCACTATAAGGTCTACTACATCTGTTGTATTCAGCATTTCACTGTAAGGTCTACTACACCTGTTGTATTCAGCATTTCACTGTAAGGTCTACTACACCTGTTGTATTCAGCATTTCACTGTAAGGTCTACTACACCTGTTGTATTCAGCATTTCACTGTAAGGTCTACTACACCTGTTGTATTCAGCATTTCACTGTGAGGTCTACTACACCTGTTGTATTCAGCATTTCACTGTAAGGTCTACTACACCTGTTGTATTCAGCATTTCACTGTAAGGTCTACTACACCTGTTGTATTCAGCATTTCACTGTAAGGTCTACTACACCTGTTGTATTCAGCATTTCACTGTAAGGTCTACTACACCTGTTGTATTCAATATTTCACTGTAAGGTCTACTACATCTGTTGTATTCAGCATTTCACTGTGAGGTCTACTACACCTGTTGTATTCAGCATTTCACTGTAAGGTCTACTACACCTGTTGTATCAGCATTTCACTGTAAGGTCTACTACACCTGTTGTATTCAGCATTTCACTGTAAGGTCTACTACACCTGTTGTATTCAGCATTTCACTGTAAGGTCTACTACACCTGTTGTATTCAGCATTTCACTGTAAGGTCTACTACATCTGTTGTATTCAGCATTTCACTGTGAGGTCTACTACACCTGTTGTATTCAGCATTTCACTGTAAAGTCTACTACACCTGTGTTATTCAGCATTTCACTGTGAGGTCTACTACACCTGTTGTATTCAGCATTTCACTGTAAGGTCTACTACACCTGTTGTATTCAGCATTTCACTGTGAGGTCTACTACACCTGTTGTATTCAGCATTTCACTGTAAGGTCTACTACACCTGTTGTATTCAGCATTTCACTGTAAGGTCTACTACACCTGTTGTATTCAGCATTTCACTGTAAGGTCTACTACACCTGTTGTATTCAGCATTTCACTGTAAGGTCTACTACACCTGTTGTATTCAGCATTTCACTGTAAGGTCTACTACACCTGTTGTATTCAGCATTTCACTGTAAGGTCTACTACATCTGTTGTATTCAGCATTTCACTGTAAGGTCTACTACACCTGTTGTATTCAGCATTTCACTGTGAGGTCTACTACACCTGTTGTATTCAGCATTTCACTGTGAGGTCTACTACACCTGTTGTATTCAGCATTTCACTGTAAGGTCTACTACACCTGTTGTATTCGCTGCATGTGACAAATAAAATTGAATTTGATACCCTGACTTTACTAAACACACTGACAAACGACTGAGAAATACCCTGACTTTACGAAACACACTAAACCCACTACTGAGAAAGGAAATGTACCCTTAAAAAGAAGAAGCTTATTCAACCTCCGCTGTAAAACCCAAGGCTTTTCTTCATATTCAAATAAATGCCTGCAATTTACATTTAATTCCGAATCCATTAGAATCATTTAGGTTATAAACCATGTTCCAGCCAACAGCAGCAGAGACAAATAGTCATATTATCTAAACCATTTAACACTCTGAAATGGGAACCATTCCTAATCAAACTGACGTGATCAGACAATGCATAGACCCATTTACTACTTCAAAAGAGGCCTAATCTGTCAAAGAAATGTCATTTAGCGGTTGAAAATGTCTTTATACTTTAGAGTAGGATGGGACGGACTCCAACCGGACAATATTACTAATTTTCTTTATTTTTTTTTAAACTTTTACCTCGTTTTTCTCAACCAATTCTCCTGGTATTCAATTGGTAGTTACAGTCATGTCTCATCGCTGCAACTCCCGTACGGACTCGGGAGAGGTGAAGGTTGAGAGCCATGCGTCCTCCGAAACACGACCCAACCAAGCCGCGCTGCTTCTTGACACAATGCACATCCAACCCAGAAGCCAATGTGTCGGAGGTGATTCTACGTCTGCACTGCTTGCTGTTTGGGGGTTTTAGGCTGGGTTTCTGTACAGCACTTTGAGATATCAGCTGATGTAAGAAGGGCTTTAGAAATACATTTGATTTGATTTGATTTGAAACACCGTACACCTGGCGACCCGGTCAGCTTACACTGCGCCCGGCCCCCCACAAGAGTCGCTAGTGCGCGATGGGACAAGGACATCCCTGCCGACCAAACCCTCCGCTAACCCGGACGACGCTGGGCCAATTGTGCACCGCCCCATGGGTGTCCCGGTCGCGACAGAGCCTGGACTAGAACCAGGATCTCTAGTGTCTTAGACCACTGAGACAGAGCCTGGACTAGAACCAGGATCTCTAGTGTCTTAGACCACTGAGACAGAGCCTGGACTGGAACCAGGATCTCTAGTGTCTTAGACCACTGAGACAGAGCCTGGACTAGAACCAGGATCTCTAGTGTCTTAGACCACTGAGACAGAGCCTGGACTGGAACCAGGATCTCTAGTGTCTTAGACCACTGAGACAGAGCCTGGACTGGAACCAGGATCTCTAGTGTCTTAGACCACTAAGACAGAGCCTGGACTGGAACCAGGATCTCTAGTGTCTTAGACCACTGAGACAGAGCCTGGACTGGAACCAGGATCTCTAGTGTCTTAGACCACTGAGACAGAGCCTGGACTGGAACCAGGATCTCTAGTGTCTTAGACCACTGAGACAGAGCCTGGACTGGAACCAGGATCTCTAGTGTCTTAGACCACTGAGACAGAGCCTGGACTGGAACCAGGATCTCTAGTGTCTTAGACCACTGAGACAGAGCCTGGACTGGAACTAGGATCTCTAGTGTCTTAGACCACTGAGACAGATCCTGGACTGGAACTAGGATCTCTAGTGTCTTAGACCACTGAGACAGAGCCTGGACTGGAACTAGGATCTCTAGTGTCTTAGACCACTGAGACAGAGCCTGGACTGGAACCAGGATCTCTAGTGTCTTAGACCACTGAGACAGAGCCTGGACTGGAACCAGGATCTCTAGTGTCTTAGACCACTGAGACAGAGCCTGGACTAGAACCAGGATCTCTAGTGTCTTAGACCACTGAGACAGAGCCTGGACTAGAACCAGGATCTCTAGTGTCTTAGACCACTGAGACAGAGCCTGGACTAGAACCAGGATCTCTAGTGTCTTAGACCACTGAGACAGAGCCTGGACTGGAACCAGGATCTCTAGTGTCTGCTCTGGTCAGGGATCAGTTTACTGTGTTGATAATTGTACAGAGTACAGGGTCTTAAGGTGGTCTGCTCTGGTCAGGGATCAGTTTACTGTGTTGATAATGGTACAGAGTACAGGGTCTTAAGGTGGTCTGCTCTGGTCAGGGATCAGTTTACTGTGGTGATAATGTCTATTGATTTATATGTTCTCCTCTCCTAATGCAGTAGATCCTGGTTTGGATGAGGAGCAGTTATACTATATGTGGACAGACAGAACTCTGCTCCTGAAGTGCTCCCTCCTTAGACACAGACAGACAGACAGACAGACAGACAGACAGACAGACAGACAGACAGACAGACAGACAGACAGACAGACAGACAGTGTGAACTCTGCTCCTGAAGTGCTCTCCACAGACAGACAGACAGGACAGACAGACAGGACAGACAGAAGGCAGGTTGATGGTCTCTTGAGTGTCTAAAAGGTAGACCAAAGACCATGAAAAATAAATATCCCTCAAATCACCTTGCTCTGACAGAGCTTTATAGTGTATTTATAACCAACCAAGCAGTGAAGTCTTGTGTTTTTTTTAAAGCATATTGGTCCCTAAGAGAAAAGTGAAATGTATGTTTCAGGTGGGTAAAATGCACATGTTAGGGTAGCTTTTCTAAACTAGTTACTAATGGACCGAAAGGGTTATGCCTGAGGGTACCCAGAGCCAGGGCAGAGGGTCATCTCTACAAGCCAGGAGCCAGTCTCTCCAGGGCAGGAGAAGGGGCCAGTCTCTCTAGGCCAAGAGAAGGGGCCAGTCTCTCTAGGCCAAGAGAAGGGGCCAGTCTCTCCACGCCAAGAGAAGGGGCCAGTCTCTCCACGCCAAGAGAAGGGGCCAGTCTCTCCACGCCAAGAGAAGGGGCCAGTCTCTCCACGCCAAGAGAAGGGGCCAGTCTCTCCACGCCAAGAGAGGGGGCCAGTCTCTCTAGGGCAGGAGAAGGGGCCAGTCTCTCCACGCCTGTGGAGAGCTATCTCCACTCAGTGGAGCTATATACAGGAAGTACCAGTACCAGATCAATGTGGAGCTATTATACAGGAAGTACCAGTACCAGATCAATGTGGAGCTATTATACAGGAAGTACCAGTACCAGATCAATGTGGAGCTATTATACAGGAAGTACCAGTACCAGATCAATGTGGAGCTATATACAGGAAGTACCAGTACCAGATCAATGTGGAGCTATTATACAGGAAGTACCAGTACCAGATCAATGTGGAGCTATTATACAGGAAGTACCAGTACCAGATCAATGTGGAGCTATTATACAGGAAGTACCAGTACCAGATCAATGTGGAGCTATTATACAGGAAGTACCAGTACCAGATCAATGTGGAGCTATTATACAGGAAGTACCAGTACCAGATCAATGTGGAGCTATTATACAGGAAGTACCAATACCAGATCAATGTGGAGCTATTATACAGGAAGTACAAGTACCAGATCAAATGTGGAGCTACTATACAGGGAGTACCAGATCATTGTGGAGCTATATACAGGAAGTACCAGATCAATGTGGAGCTATATACAGGGAGTACCAGATCAATGTGGAGCTATATACAGGAAGTACCAGATCAATGTGGAGCTATATACAGGGAGTACCAGATCAATGTGGAGCTACTATATACAGGAAGTACCAGATCAATGTGGAGCTTTATACAGGGAGTACCAGTACCAGATCAATGTGGAGCTATATACAGGGAGTACCAGATCAATGTGCAGCTATATACAGGAAGTACCAGTACCAGATCAATGTGGAGCTATATACAGGGAGTACCAGTACCAGATCAATGTGGAGCTATATACAGGGAGTACCAGATCAATGTGGAGCTATATACAGGAAGTACCAGATCAATGTGGAGCTATATACAGGAAGTACCAGATCAATGTGGAGCTATATACAGGGAGTACCAGATCAATGTGGAGCTATATACAGGGAGTACCAGATCAATGTGGAGCTATATACAGGAAGTACCAGTACCAGATCAATGTGGAGCTATATACATGGAGTACCAGATCAATGTGGAGCTATATACAGGGAGTACCAGATCATTGTGGAGCTACTATATACAGGAAGTACCAGATCAATGTGGAGCTACTATATACAGGAAGTACCAGATCAATGTGGAGCTACTATATACAGGAAGTACCAGATCAATGTGGAGCTACTATATACAGGAAGTACCAGATCAATGTGGAGCTACTATATACAGGAAGTACCAGATCAATATGGATCTATATACAGGAAATACCAGATCAATATGGAGCTACTATATACAGGAAGTACCAGATCAATATGGAGCTACTATATACAGGAAGTACCAGATCAATATGGATCTATATACAGGAAATACCAGATCAATATGGAGCTACTATATACAGGAAGTACCAGATCAATGTGGAGCTACTATATACAGGAAGTACCAGATCAATATGGAGCTATATACAGGAAATACCAGTACCAGATCAATGTGCAGGGGTATGAGGTATTTGAGGTAGATACAGTACCAGTCAAAAGTTTGGACACACCGACTCATTCAAGGGTTTGTCTTTATTTTTACTACTTTCTACATTGTAGAATAATAGTGAAGACATCAAAACTATGAAATCAGGATAGATAATAATAAGGTATTTGAGGTAGATATGTACATGAAGGCAGGGTAAAGTGACTAGACATCAGGATAGATAATAATAAGGTATTTGAGGTAGATATGTACATGAAGGCAGGGTAAAGTGACTAGGCATCAGGATAGATAATAATAAGGTATTTGAGGTAGATATGTACATGAAGGCAGGGTAAAGTGACTGGGTATCAGGATAGATAATAATAAGGTATTTGAGGTAGATATGTACATGAAGACAGGGTAAAGTGACTTGGCATCAGGATAGATAATAATGAGGTAGATATGTACATGAAGGCAGGGTAAAGTGACTAGTCATCAGGATAGATAATAATAAGGTATTTGAGGTAGATATGTACATGAAGGCAGGGTAAAGTGACTAGGCATCAGGATAGATAATAATAAGGTATTTGAGGTAGATATGTACATGAAGGCAGGGTAAAGTGACTAGGCATCAGGATAGATAATAATAAGGTATTTGAGGTAGATATGTACATGAAGGCAGGGTAAAGTGACTAGACATCAGGATAGATAATAATAAGGTATTTGAGGTAGATATGTACATGAAGGCAGGGTAAAGTGACTAGACATCAGGATAGATAATAATAAGGTATTTGAGGTAGATATGTACATGAAGGCAGGGTAAAGTGACTAGACATCAGGATAGATAATAATAAGGTATTTGAGGTAGATATGTACATGAAGGCAGGGTAAAGTGACTGGGTATCAGGATAGATAATAATAAGGTATTTGAGGTAGATATGTACATGAAGGCAGGGTAAAGTGACTAGACATCAGGATAGATAATAATAAGGTATTTGAGGTAGATATGTACATGAAGGCAGGGTAAAGTGACTAGACATCAGGATAGATAATAATAAGTGTAAAATAGAGAACAGAGTAGCAACAGCAAATGATGTGTAAAAGTGTGTGTGTGCGTGTGTGTTGTGTCGGTACGCGTGTGTGTTGTGCATGTGTATGTGAATGTGTGTGTGTTTTGTGTAAGACTGTCAGTGTAGTGTGTGCGAGTGAGTTTGTATACAGTGTGTATATAGAGTCTTGTAAGTTTGCATAGAGTCAGTGCAAGATATGTAAATAGTCTGGGTAACTATTAATGAACTATTTAGCAGTCTTATGGCTTGGCAGTGGATGTTGTCTCGGAGCCGGTTGGTCCTAGAGCCGATGCTCCCGTACCGTTCGCAGAGTGAACAGTCTATGGCTTGGCAGTGGATGTTGTCTCGGAGCCGGTTGGTCCTAGAGCCGATGCTCCCGTACCGTTCGCAGAGTGAACAGTCTTATGGCTTGGCAGTGGATGAAGCCTTAGGCAATTTTTCCCGCCTTCCTCTGACACTGCCTGATATAGAGGTCCTGGATGGTTGGAAGCTCGGCCCCAGTGATGTACTGGTCTGTCTTCGTCACCCTCTGTAGCACCATGCGATTGAGGGCGGTGCTGTTACCATACCAGGCGGTGATGCAGCCAGTCAAGATGCTCTTGATGGTGCAGCTGTAGAACTTTTTTGAGGGATCCGAGGGCCCATGCTAAATCTCTTCAGCCTCCTGAGGGGTGCGCTATCGTGCCCTATTCACGTCTGTGTGTGTGTGTGTGTGTGTGTGTGTGTGTGTGTGTGTGTGTGTGTGTGTGTGTTGGTGTGTGTTGGTGTGTGTGTGTGCGCGCATGTTCACGTCTGTGTGTGTGGGTGTGTGTGTGCGCGCATGTTCACGTCTGTGTGTGTGGGTGTGTGTGTGTGTGCGCATGTTCACGTCTGTGTGTGTGGGTGTGTGTGTGTGTGTGTGTGCGCGCATGTTCACGTCTGTGTGTGTGGGTGTGTGTGTGTGTGTGTGTGTGTGCGCGCATGTTCACGTCTGTGTGTGTGGGTGTGTGTGGACCATGTTAAGTCCTTAGTGACGTGGACACCAAGGAACTGAAAGCTCTCGACTACAACCCAGCTGATATCTCCCCTCCTTCTCCTGTCGTCCACGATCAGCTCCTTGGTCTTATCAACATGACAGAGTGGCTTCAAGTGAAGTGAGATCGGGGGAATCACGTTATTGTGAGCTACTGTATGTTTTCTCCACGCAAGGAGCAACGCAGTGCACTTCAATTTCACTCTCAAACTGTTTGGGTGAATCGTTTTTCAGCCCTAGGCGATTAATCCCTCCCTGTTTTAGGAATGCTCACTATGTAGGGAATCTAAGCAGAGATGGCTGTCTCCTCTCCTCTCCTCTCCTCCCCCCCCCGCCCTCCTCTCCTCTCCTCTCCTGTCCTCTCCCCCCCCCCCGCCCCCCTCTCCTCTCCTCTCCTCTCCTCTTTGAGGGCTTAGACAAACCCTTTTCTGTTTATTCATCTATCTATCTATCTATGTTCTGTTCATTCTCTATATCACACAGATCTATCTCCTCTGTTCACTCTCTAAATCACACATATCTATCTCCTCTCCTCTGTTCACTCTCTATATCACACAGATCTATCTCCTCTCCTCTGTTCACTCTCTATATCACACAGATCTATCTATGTTCTGTTCACTCTCTATATCACACAGATCTATCTCCTCGCCTCTGTTCACTCTCTATATCACACAGATCTATCTCCTCTCCTCTGTTCACTCTATCACACAGATCTATCTCCTCTGTTCTCTCTCTCTATCACACAGATCTATCTCCTCTGTTCTCTCTCTCTATCACACAGATATATCTCCTCTCCTCTCCTCTGTTCACTCTCTCTATCACACAGATATATCTCCTCTCCTCTCCTCTGTTCACTCTCTCTATCACACAGATCTATCTCCTCTCCTCTCCTCTGTTCACTCTCTCTATCACACAGATCTATCTCCTCTCCTCTCCTCTGTTCACTCTATCACACAGATCTATCTCCTCTCCTCTGTTCACTCTCTTGAAAACAGGGGAGGGTGCTGGAGTATTGAATACAGGGGGTGGGAGGGTGCTGGAGTATTGAATACAGGGGAGGGTGCTGGAGTATTGAAAACAGGGGGGTGCTGGAGTATTGAATACAGGGGGTGCTGGAGTATTGAATACAGGGGGTGCTGGAGTATTGAATACAGGGGTGCTGGAGTATTGA
>NW_024060715.1:0-21598 GCF_016432855.1 Salvelinus namaycush | reverse complement strand
TTCTAAACAGGTGTAGAAGGTTAGACGGAACCATGGATATGACGTGTCAACGTAGAATAACCATTCTAAACAGTGGTATTTATATACAGGTGTAGAAGGTTAGACGGAACCATGGATATGACGTGTCAACGTAGAATAACCATTCTAAACAGTGGTATTTATATACAGGTGTAGAAGGTTAGACTGGAACCATGGATATGACGTGTCAACGTAGAATAACCATTCTAAACAGTGGTATTTATATACAGGTGTAGAAGGTTAGATGGAACAGTGGATATGACGTGTCAACGTAGAATAACCATTCTAAACAGTGGTATTTATATACAGGTGTAGAAGGTTAGATCGGAACCATGGATATGACGTGTCAACGTAGAATAACCATTCTAAACAGTGGTATTTATATACAGGTGTAGAAGGTTAGACGGAACCAGTGGATATGACGTGTCAACGTAGAATAACCATTCTAAACAGTGGTATTTATATACAGGTGTAGAAGGTTAGACGGAACCATGGATATGACGTGTCAACGTAGAATAACCATTCTAAACAGTGGTATTTATATACAGGTGTAGAAGGTTAGACGGAACCATGGATATGACGTGTCAACGTAGAATAACCATTCTAAACAGTGGTATTTATATACAGGTGTAGAAGGTTAGACGGAACCATGAAAACCAATGACGTGTCAACGTAGAATAACCATTCTAAACAGTGGTATTTATATACAGGTGTAGAAGGTTAGACGGAACCATGAAAACCAATGATGTGTCAACGTAGAATAACCATTCTAAACAGTGGTATTTATATACAGGTGTAGAAGGTTAGACGGAACCATGGATATGACGTGTCAACGTAGAATAACCATTCTAAACAGTGGTATTTATATACAGGTGTAGAAGGTTTAGAGCGGAACCATGAAAACCAATGACGTGTCAACGTAGAATAACCATTCTAAACAGTGGTATTTATATACAGGTGTAGAAGGTTAGATGGAACCATGGATATGACGTGTCAACGTAGAATAACCATTCTAAACAGTGGTATTTATATACAGGTGTAGAAGGTTAGACGGAACCATGGATATGACGTGTCAACGTAGAATAACCATTCTAAACAGTGGTATTTATATACAGGTGTAGAAGGTTAGACGGAACCATGGATATGACGTGTCAACGTAGAATAACCATTCTAAACAGTGGTATTTATATACAGGTGTAGAAGGTTAGACGGAACCATGGATATGACGTGTCAACGTAGAATAACCATTCTAAACAGTGGTATTTATATACAGGTGTAGAAGGTTAGACGGAACCATGGATATGACGTGTCAACGTAGAATAACCATTCTAAACAGTGGTATTTATATACAGGTGTAGAAGGTTAGACGGAACCATGGATATGACGTGTCAACGTAGAATAACCATTCTAAACAGTGGTATTTATATACAGGTGTAGAAGGTTAGACGGAACCATGGATATGACGTGTCAACGTAGAATAACCATTCTAAACAGTGGTATTTATATACAGGTGTAGAAGGTTAGACGGAACCATGGATATGACGTGTCAACGTAGAATAACCATTCTAAACAGTGGTATTTATATACAGGTGTAGAAGGTTAGACGGAACCATGGATATGACGTGTCAACGTAGAATAACCATTCTAAACAGTGGTATTTATATACAGGTGTAGAAGGTTAGACGGAACCATGGATATGATGTTGATGAAATGGCCAATTCACTGAAGCTTCTGCTTATTAAGGCCTTCAGTCCACACTAACCTCTCCTGGGACAACATGTCAGTCCACACTAACCTCTCCTGTGACATGTCAGTCCACACTAACCTCTCCTGGGTCGACATGTCAGTCCACACTAACCTCTCCTGGGACAACATGTCAGTCCACACTAACCTCTCCTGTGACATGTCAGTCCACACTAACCTCTCCTGGGTCGACATGTCAGTCCACACTAACCTCTCCTGGGACAACGTGTCAGTCCACACTAACCTCTCCTGGGACGACATGTCAGTCCACACTAACCTCTCCTGGGACATGTCAGTCCACACTAACCTCTCCTGGGACATGTCAGTCCACACTAACCTCTCCTGGGACAACATGTCAGTCCACACTAACCTCTCCTGGGACAACATGTCAGTCCACACTAACCTCTCCTGGGACAACATGTCAGTCCACACTAACCTCTCCTGGGACAACATGTCAGTCCACACTAACCTCTCCTGGGACAACATGTCAGTCCACACTAACCTCTCCTGGGACAACATGTCAGTCCACACTAACCTCTCCTGGGACAACATGTCAGTCCACACTAACCTCTCCTGGGACGACATGTCAGTCCACACTAACCTCTCCTGGGACAACATGTCAGTCCACACTAACCTCTCCTGGGACAACATGTCAGTCCACACTAACCTCTCCTGGGACAACATGTCAGTCCACACTAACCTCTCCTGGGACGACATGTCAGTCCACACTAACCTCTCCTGGGACAACATGTCAGTCCACACTAACCTCTCCTGGGTCGACATGTCAGTCCACACTAACCTCTCCTGGGACAACATGTCAGTCCACACTAACCTCTCCTGGGACAACATGTCAGTCCACACTAACCTCTCCTGGGTCGACATGTCAGTCCACACTAACCTCTCCTGGGACAACATGTCAGTCCACACTAACCTCTCCTGGGACGACATGTTGTTTTGTCTTTACTAAATATAAACAAAACAAAGGAAATAAAGGTCAGAACGTGACATCCACAAAAAAAAACTATACTATATATATAATACCCTGACCTGTAGTATTATACAGTAACTATAATATATAATACCCTGTCCTGTAGTATTATACAGTAACTATAATATATAATACCCTGTCCTGTAGTATTATACAGTAACTATAATATATAATACCCTGTCCTGTAGTATTATACAGTAACTATAATATATAATACCCTGTCCTGTAGTAATATACTGTAACTAGAATATATAATACCCTGACCTGTAGTAATATACAGTAACTATAATATATAATACCATGTCCTGTAGTAATATACAGTAACTGTAATATATAATACCCTGACCTGTAGTATTATACAGGTACTATACTATATAATACCCTGACCTGTAGTATTATTCAGTAACTGTAATATATAATTCCCTGTCCTGTAGTATTATACAGTAACTATAATATATAATACCCTGTCCTGTAGTATTATACAGTAACTATAATATATAATACCCTGTCATGTAGTACACTACAGTACCTATACTATATAATACCCTGACCTGTAGTATTATACAGTACTAGAATATATAATACCCTAACCTGTAGTACGATACAGTAACTATACTATATAATACCCTGACCTGTAGTATTATACAGTAACTATAATATATAACACCCTGACCTGTAGTATTATACAGTAACTATACTATATAATACCCTGACCTGTAGTATTATACAGTAACTATAATATATAACACCCTGACCTGTAGTTTTATACAGTAACTACACCAAGCCCATATAACACCCTGACCTGTAGTACGATACAGTAACTATAAATATAATACCCTGACCTGTAGTACGATATAGTAACTAGAATATATAATACCCTAACCTGTAGTATTATACAGTAACTATACTATATAATACCCTGACCTGTAGTATTATACAGTAACTATAATATATAACACCCTGACCTGTAGTATTATACAGTAACTATACTATATAATACCCTGACCTGTAGTATTATACAGTAACTATACTATATAATACCCTGACCTGTAGTATTATACAGTAACTATAATATATAACACCCTGACCTGTAGTATTATACAGTAACTATACTATATAATACCCTGACCTGTAGTATTATACAGTAACTATAATATATAACACCCTGACCTGTAGTACGATACAGTAACTATAAATATAATACCCTGACCTGTAGTATGATACAGTAACTATACTATATAATACCCTGACCTGTAGTATTATACAGTAACTATAATATATAACACCCTGACCTGTAGTATTATACAGTAACTACACCAAGCCCATATAACACCCTCATGATGTCAATCCCCCAGGATTTAGAACCAGCATTTCTAATATTATACTTAGATGTGTACGCAATGCGGAAGGTTCCAGTTTACAAGGCGTGGTGACATTGTTGTACCTCTGGTACAGATCTGTATCTTCGTAGTCGTTGGATGACAGGATCCTTCTTGCCTTACATCTCTTGGATTATTGATCATATTGTTTTCAATGTTTTTGATGTGTCTCGGTGGACTGGTCTGGTTATCAGAGCTTCTGAATTTGCTGGAGGAGGGAGGTAATTTGTTATTATCATTTGTAAGCACGCACTCACGCACACAAACACATGGCACACACTGACAACCTGGCACACACCGGCATTGGAATCCGTGCAGGCACCACAGCAGGCACCACAGCAGGAACCACAGCAGGCACCACAGCAGGCACCACAGCAGGAACCACAGCAGGCACCACAGCAGGAACCACAGCAGGCACCACAGCAGGCACCACAGCAGGCACCACAGCAGGCACCACAGCAGGAACCACAGCAGGCACCACAGCAGGCACCACATCAGGCACCACAGCAGGAACCACAGCAGGAACCACAGCAGGCACCACAGCAGGAACCACAGCAGGAACCACAGCAGGAACCACAGCAGGAACCACAGCAGGCACCACAGCAGGCACCACAGCAGGAACCACAGCAGGAACCACAGCAGGAACCACAGCAGGCACCACAGCAGGAACCACAGCAGGAACCACAGCAGGAACCACAGCAGGCACCACAGCAGGCACCACAGCAGGCACCACAGCAGGAACCACAGCAGGCACCACAGCAGGAACCACAGCAGGCACCACAGCAGGAACCACAGCAGGAACCACAGCAGGCACCACAGCAGGAACCACAGCAGGCACCACAGCAGGAACCACAGCAGGAACCACAGCAGGCACCACAGCAGGAACCACAGCAGGCACCACAGCAGGAACCACAGCAGGCACCACAGCAGGAACCACAGCAGGCACCACAGCAGGAACCACAGCAGGAACCACAGCAGGCACCACAGCAGGAACCACATCAGGCACCACAGCAGGAACCACAGCAGGCACCACAGCAGGAACCACAGCAGGAACCACAGCAGGAACCACAGCAGGCACCACAGCAGGAACCACAGCAGGCACCACAGCAGGAACCACAGCAGGCACCACAGCAGGAACCACAGCAGGCACCACAGCAGGCACCACAGCAGGCACCACAGCAGGCACCACAGCAGGCACCACAGCAGGAACCACAGCAGGCACCACAGCAGGAACCACAGCAGGCACCACATCAGGAACCACAGCAGGCACCACAGCAGGAACCACACTCTCTCTCTCTCTCTCAAACACACACACTCTCTCCTGGTCTCTGTTGATCTCTGTTGGTTTCCCCTGGTCTCTTCTGTCCTTGTTGGTTTCTTCTGGTCTCTCCTTCAGTCTTCAGTCCCTCCTTCGGTTTTCTGTCTCTGTTGGTCTCTGTCGGTCATTCCTGGTCTCTCTTGGTCTCTCCTTCAGATTTCTCTCTCTCTCTATTTCTTTCACTTTCTGACACACACACACACACACACACACACACACACACACACACACACACACACACACACACACACACACACACACACACACACACACACACACACACACACACACACACACACCATTTAGAGTCTTGTATGTAATGGGACTTGTTGACTGATAGGGTTGGCTCACAGTGCAGTGGTCTGAAGCAGTGCAGATGTGTATTGATATTACATCATACATCATGCTGCCTCCTCCCTGCAACAGCCTCAATTAAACCAGCCACATCTAACTCCAGTTCCACACCATTAACCCTACACTAGCCTCCTGCCTTCTCCATCTAACCCCAGCTCCACACCATTAACCCTACACTAGCCTCCTGCCTTCTCCATCTAACTCCAGCTCCACACCATTAACCCTAGACTAGCCTCCTGCCTTCTCCATCTAACTCCAGTTCCACACCATTAACCCTACACTAGCCTCCTGCCTTCTCCATCTAACTCCAGCTCCACACCATTAACCCTACACTAGCCTCCTGCCTTCTCCATCTAACTCCAGCTCCACACCATTAACCCTACACTAGCCTCCTGCCTTCTCCATCTAACTCCAGCTCCACACCATTAACCCTACACTAGCCTCCTGCCTTCTCCATCTAACTCCAGCTCCACACCATTAACCCTACACTAGCCTCCTGCCTTCTCCATCTAACTCCAGCTCCACACCATTAACCCTAGACTAGCCTCCTGCCTTCTCCATCTAACTCCAGTTCCACACCATTAACCCTACACTAGCCTCCTGCCTTCTCCATCTAACTCCAGCTCCACACCATTAACCCTACACTAGCCTCCTGCCTTCTCCATCTAACCCCAGCTCCACACCATTAACCCTACACTAGCCTCCTGCCTTCTCCATCTAACTCCAGCTCCACACCATTAACCCTACACTAGCCTCCTGCCTTCTCCATCTAACTCCAGCTCCACACCATTAACCCTACACTAGCCTCCTGCCTTCTCCATCTAACTCCAGCTCCACACCATTAACCCTACACTAGCCTCCTGCCTTCTCCATCTAACTCCAGCTCCACACCATTAACCCTACACTAGCCTCCTGCCTTCTCCATCTAACTCCAGCTCCACACCATTAACCCTACACTAGCCTCCTGCCTTCTCCATCTAACTCCAGCTCCACACCATTAACCCTACACTAGCCTCCTGCCTTCTCCATCTAACTCCAGCTCCACACCATTAACCCTAGACTAGCCTCCTGCCTTCTCCATCTAACTCCAGCTCCACACCATTAACCCTACACTAGCCTCCTGCCTTCTCCATCTAACTCCAGCTCCACACCATTAACCCTACACTAGCCTCCTGCCTTCTCCATCTAACTCCAGCTCCACACCATTAACCCTACACTAGCCTCCTGCCTTCTCCATCTAACCCCAGCTCCACACCATTAACCCTACACTAGCCTCCTGCCTTCTCCATCTAACTCCAGCTCCACACCATTAACCCTACACTAGCCTCCTGCCTTCATCTAACCCCAGCTCCACACCATTAACCCTACACTAGCCTCCTGCCTTCTCCATCTAACCCCAGCTCCACACCATTAACCCTACACTAGCCTCCTGCCTTCTCCATCTAACTCCAGCTCCACACCATTAACCCTACACTAGCCTCCTGCCTTCTCCATCTAACCCCAGCTCCACACCATTAACCCTACACTAGCCTCCTGCCTTCTCCATCTAACTCCAGCTCCACACCATTAACCCTACACTAGCCTCCTGCCTTCTCCATCTAACCCCAGCTCCACACCATTAACCCTACACTAGCCTCCTGCCTTCTCCATCTAACTCCAGCTCCACACCATTAACCCTACACTAGCCTCCTGCCTTCTCCATCTAACTCCAGCTCCACACCATTAACCCTACACTAGCCTCCTGCCTTCTCCATCTAACCCCAGCTCCACACCATTAACCCTACACTAGCCTCCTGCCTTCTCCATCTAACTCCAGCTCCACACCATTAACCCTACACTAGCCTCCTGCCTTCTCCATCTAACTCCAGCTCCACACCATTAACCCTACACTAGCCTCCTGCCTTCTCCATCTAACCCCAGCTCCACACCATTAACCCTACACTAGCCTCCTGCCTTCTCCATCTAACCCCAGCTCCACACCATTAACCCTAGACTAGCCTCCTGCCTTCTCCATCTAACTCCAGCTCCACACCATTAACCCTACACTAGCCTCCTGCCTTCTCCATCTAACTCCAGCTCCACACCATTAACCCTAGACTAGCCTCCTGCCTTCTCCATCTAACTCCAGCTCCACACCATTAACCCTACACTAGCCTCCTGCCTTCTCCATCTAACTCCAGCTCCACACCATTAATCCTACACTAGCCTCCTGCCTTCTCCATCTAACTCCAGCTCCACACCATTAACCCTATACTAGCCTCCTGCCTTCTCCATCTAACTCCAGTTCCACACCATTAACCCTATACTAGCCTCCTGCCTTCTCCATCTAACTCCAGCTCCACACCATTAACCCTACACTAGCCTCCTGCCTTCTCCATCTAACTCCAGTTCCACACCATTAACCCTACACTAGCCTCCTGCCTTCTCCATCTAGCTCCACACCATTAACCCTACACTAGCCTCCTGCCTTCTCCATCTAACCCCAGCTCCACACCATTAACCCTACACTAGCCTCCTGCCTTCTCCATCTAACCCCAGCTCCACACCATTAACCCTACACTAGCCTCCTGCCTTCTCCATCTAACTCCAGCTCCACACCATTAACCCTATACTAGCCTCCTGCCTTCTCCATCTAACTCCAGCTCCACACCATTAACCCTACACTAGCCTCCTGCCTTCTCCATCTAACTCCAGCTCCACACCATTAACCCTACACTAGCCTCCTGCCTTCTCCATCTAACTCCAGCTCCACACCATTAACCCTACACTAGCCTCCTGCCTTCTCCATCTAACTCCAGCTCCACACCATTAACCCTACACTAGCCTCCTGCCTTCTCCATCTAACTCCAGCTCCACACCATTAACCCTACACTAGCCTCCTGCCTTCTCCATCTAACTCCAGCTCCACAACATTAACCCTAGACTCTCTCCCAGAATACCTCTCTCTCTCCTAGGAATAGCACTCTCGCTCTCTCCCAGAATACCACTCTCTCTCTCCCAGAATACCTCTCTCTCCTAGGAATAGCACTCTCGCTCTCTCCCAGAATACCACTCTCTCTCTCCCAGAATAGCACTCTCTCGCTCCCAGAATACCACTCTCTCTCTCCCAGACTACCACTCTCTCTCTCCCAGAATACCACTCTCTCTCTCCCAGAATACCACTCTCTCTCTCCCAGAATACCTCTCTCTCTCCTAGGAATAGCAGTCTTTCGCTACAACCTTTGCTCCATCCTTCGCTCCTTGTCTCGCTGATCAATTTCTTTCAAGTATCTCCTGCTACGTTTCCCATTTGTCTGGCTCCTTGTGTGCTGGTAGTTCCTTTCTTGGACCTAAATGGCAAGTGTAGTGGTACCTAAAGCACCCTGGGTAGTGTAGTGTAGTGTGGTTCTTAAAGCACCCTGGGTAGTGTAGTGTGGTTCCTAAAGCACCCTGGGTAGTGTAGTGTGGTTCCTAAAGCACCCTGGGTAGTGTAGTGTGGTTCCTAAAGCACCCTGGGTAGTGTAGTGTAGTGGCTGTGAGTGTGGTTCCTAAAGCACCCTGGGTAGTGTAGTGTAGTAGCTGTGAGTGTGGTTCCTAAAGCACCCTGGGTAGTGTAGTGTAGTGGCTGTGAGTGTGGTTCCTAAAGCACCCTGGGTAGTGTAGTGTAGTAGCTGTGTGTGTGGTTCCTAAAGCACCCTGGGTAGTGTAGTGTAGTAGCTGTGAGTGTGGTTCCTAAAGCACCCTGGGTAGTGTAGTGTAGTGGTTCCTAAAGCACCCTGGGTAGTGTAGTGTGGTTCCTAAAGCACCCTGGGTAGTGTAGTAGCCCCTGTGAGCTGTGATTGTGGTTCCTAAAGCACCCTGGGTAGTGTAGTAGCCGCTGTGAGTGTGGTTCCTAAAGCACCGTGGGTAGTGTAGTAGCCATTGTGAGCTGTGAGTGTGGTTCCTAAAGCACCCTGGGTAGTGTAGTAGCCATTGTGAGTGTGAGTGTGGTTCCTAAAGCACCCTGGGTAGTGTAGTAGCCATTGTGAGTGTGAGTGTGGTTCCTAAAGCACCCTGGGTAGTGTAGTGTAGTGTGTGTGTGGTTTGTGTGACTTGATGGAGTTGTGGGTTCCCCTGGTCCCTGGCGTGGTGCTAAGGAGATTTGCTATGCTCTGGTAATGCTATTAGTGCTGCTGTGGATTATACTCACTCACAGGAGGGGAAGAGGGGTTTACACCTGTGGCACTGTGCGCTGTGTGTGTGTGTGTGTGTGTGTGTGTGTGTGTGTGTGTGTGTGTGTGTGTGTGTGTGTGTGTGTGTGTGTGTGTGTGTGTGTGTGTGTGTGTGTGTGTGTGTGTGTGTGTTTTCAAGTGCATGGGCCTGTGTTGGACCGATGCATACACACAAACACACACGCATGGTCATTTAGTTCAGTTACCTTAGCTTTCTTGGGAACAGGAACAATGGTGGCCATCTTGAAGCATGTGGGAACAACAGACTGGGATATATTGAATATGTCCGTAAACACACCAGCCAGCTGGTCTGCGCATGTTCTGAGGACGTGGCTAGGGATGCCGTCTGGGTCTGCAGCCTTGCGAGGGTTAACACGTTTAAACGTTTTACTCACGTTTGCCACGGAGAAGGAGCGCCCACAGGCGAGTAGCAGGCCGTGTCAGTGGCACTGTATTGTCCTCAAAGCGAGCAAAGAAGTTGTTTAATTTGTCTGGTTTTCTTTTTGCAATCCGTGATTGTCTGTAGACCCAACCACATACGTCTTGTGTTTGAGCCGTTGAATTGCAACTCTCCTTTGTCTCTATACTGACGCTTTGCTTGTTTGGTCGCCTTGCAGAGGGAATAACTACAATGTTTGTATTCGGTCATGTTTCCAGTCGCCTTGGAGAGACTTGGAGAGACATCACCTCCACCCTACCTGATTCCCTAGACCCACTCCAATTGGCTTACCGTCCCAATAGGTCCACCATCACACTGCACACTGCCCTATCCCATCTGGACAAGAGGAATACCTACGTAAGAATGCTGTTCACTACAGCTCAGCATTTAACACCATAGTACCCTCCACACTCATCATTAAGGTGAAACACTGGGTCCTGACCCCGCCCTGTGCAACTGAGTCCTGGACTTTGATGGGCCACCCCCAGGTGGTGAAGGTAGGAAACAACATCTCCACTTCGCTGACCCTCAACACTGGGGCTCCACAAGGGTGCGTTCTGAGCCCTCTCCTGTACTCCCTGTTCACCCATGACTGCGTGGCCATGCACGCCTCCAACTCAATCATCAAGTTTGCAGATGACACTACAGTGGTAGGCTTGATTACCAACAACGACGGGACGGCCTACTGGGAGGAGGTGAGGCACCTCGGAATGTGGTGTCAGGAAAATAACCTCTCATTCAACGTCAACAAAACAAACGAGATGATTGTGGACTTCAGGAAACAGCAGAGGGAGCCCCCCCCCCCCCCCCCCCCCCCTCCATCCACATCGACGGGACAGTAGTGGAGAAGGTGGAAAGTTTTAAGTTCCTCAGCGTACACATCACAGACAAACTGAAATGGTCCACCCACACAGAGAGCGTGGGGAAGAAGGCGCAACAGCGCCTCTTAAACCTCAGGAGGCTGAAGAAATTTGGCTTGTCCAGAAGGTAGTGCACAACCCATCACGGGGGGCAAACTACCTGCCCTCCTGGATACCTACAGTAGCTGATGTCACAGGAAGGTCAAAAATATAATCAAGGACAACAACCACCCGAGCCACTGCCTGTTCACCCCGCTATCATCCAGAAGGCGAGATCAGTACAGGTGCATCAAAGCAGGGACCGGGAGACTGAAAAACAGCTTCTATCTCAAGGCCATCAGACTGATAAACATGCATCACCAACCCAGAGAGGCTGCTGTCAACATACAAACTCAAATCTCTAGCCACTTTAATAAATGGATCAATGAAGGTATCACTAGTCACTTTAATGGAGCTCACAGAAAGAAGAACGTCACATAACAGTCTGATTCTGAGACAGTAGGCAACACAGGCAGAGGAGGAATGGAAGCTCCGTCCTGTTGGCATTTTGTCATGCCCAAATCCCCTGCTCGATGGGTGGCATTTTGTCATGCCCACATCCCCTACTCGATGGGTGGCATTTTGTCATGCCCAAATCCGCTGCTCGATGGGTGGCATTTTGTCATGCCCAAATCCGCTGCTCGATGGGTGGCATTTTGTCATGCCCAAATCCGCTGCTCGATGGGTGGCATTTTGTCATGCCCAAATCCCCTGCCCGATGGGTGGCATTTTGTCATGCACAAATCCGCTGCTCGATGGGTGGCATTTTGTCATGCCCAAATTCCCTGCCCGATGGGTGGCATTTTGTCATGCACAAATCCCCTGCCCGACGGGTGGCATTTTGTCACCCCCAAATCAACCTACTCGATGGTGACATTTTGTCATGCACAGATCCCCTGCTCGATGGGTGACATTTTGTCATGCACAAATCCCCTGCTCGATAGGTGACATTTTGTCATGCCCAAATCCCCTACTCAATAGGTGACATTTTGTCATGACTAAATCAACCACTTGATAGGTGACATTTTGACAGCAGGTAAATACTGAGATGCTGCCAGAACCTACCAGAACACTTCAGAACCCTGGCAAAGCATTTAATTTTAAACATATCCAGGTTGCAGTTGTATGACTAGTCTCCCGTATGTGAACTGTAAGCTTTCACTGCTTCACAATCTGTCAGACTGGGGGCCTGTTATCATACAATGTTAATGTAGACATCAGATCATGTGTCTGCCTGAAATCAATACAGGAAGCACAACCCTAGCTGCTCATAATCGTCTGACCTTGAAGAGAAGATGGATGTGTAAAGTTTGTAAGGGCACACGTTGCACACACACACACACACACACACACACACACACACACACACACACACACACACACACACACACACACACACACACACACACACACACACACACACACACACACACACACACACACACACACACACACAGGCATCACCTCCGACTTCCAGTAACAGAGAAATTACAGTCTACCCACAGCATCAGTACAGTGTTTCAGGGAGTCAGTGTCTTTTCCTTGGTGAAAGGGAGCTCCCTTCCTTCCTTCCTTCCTTCCTTCCTTCCTTCCTTCCTTCCTTCCTTCCTTCCTTCCTTCCTTCCTTCCTTCACAGGAATTTATTTATCACCAATATTAAAGCTAATATTAAACCTCTGCTCCCTGACGGCCAATCCCCTCTGCTCCCTGACGGCCAATCCCCTCTGCTCCCTGATGGCCAATCCCCTCTGCTCCCTGACGGCCAATCCCCTCTGCTCCCTGACGGCCAATCCCCTCTGCTCCCTGACGGCCAATCCCCTCTGCTCCCTGACGGCCAATTACCTCGCCTGACCCCTCCCTTTTGTATTGATCGTCTTTCTCCAGGGGTTGCGTATCCATAAACATCTGTGGACCTGGATATGTGAGGGAAATGTCAGCCTGAGAACATTTTCCTACAGACTAATGTTTCCCAAACTCAGTCCTGGGGACCTTACAAGGGGTGCACATTTTGGGTGGTTTTCCCTAGCACTACACAGCTTATTTACATAATCAACTCGTCATCAAGCTTGGCTTATTTGAATCAGCTGTGTTGTGCTAAGGACAAAACCCAAACATGCACCAATTTGGTCCCCCAGGACAGAGCTGGGAAACGCTGCTATAAACAGTCCAAACTATCAACAGTTCAAACTACAGTCCAAGTTACAGCCCAAACTACAGTCCAAGTTACAGCCCAAACTACAGTCCAAGTTACAGCCCAAACGACAGTCCAAGTTACAGCCCAAACGACAGTCCAAGTTACAGTCTAAACTACAGTCCAAGTTACAGCCCAAACTACAGTCCAAGTTACAGCCCAAACTACAGTCCAAGTTATAGCCCAAACGACAGTCCAAGTCACAGCCCAAACTACAGTCCAAGTTACAGCCCAAACGACAGTCCAAGTTACAGTCCAAACTACAGTCCAAGTTACAGCCCAAACTACAGTCCAAGTTACAGGCCAAACTACAGTCCAAGTTACAGCCCAAACGACAGTCCAAGTTACAGCCCAAACGACAGTCCAAGTTACAGTCTAAACTACAGTCCAAGTTACAGCCCAAACTACAGTCTAAGTTACAGTCCAAGTTACAGCCCAAACTACAGTCCAAGTTACAGACCAAACTACAGTCCATGTTACAGGCCAAACTACAGTCCAAGTTACAGGCCAAACTACAGTCTAAGTTACAGCCCAAACTACAGTCCAAGTTACAGTCCAAGTTACAGCCCAAACTACAGTCCAAGTTACAGCCCAAACTACAGTCCAAGTTACAGCCCAAACTACAGTCCAAGTTAGTCCAAACTACAGTCCAAGTTACAGCCCAAACTACAGTCTAAGCTACAGCCCAAACTACAGTCCAAACTCAGAGCAACTTCACAGCTACATGCCATTGTCTTTCTGTTCCCGTAGCCACCAGTAGTCTTATGGGATTGGTGGTTTCCCACCATATGACTTCCACCTGTCCTATGACTGACAAAGGGATAAATGAAAGTGAGGGTTCCACGAGATTGCCTTCACCAATCCAGTTAAATCTGACTAGTGACTAACTACGTCAAGGAGGTTTTGGCTAGATGGGATGCAGCAATTGTTAGAGTGATATCAAAGTCCTGCGAGAGTTTAAAACTTCAAAATTGGGACTTGAGAGAGCGTTCAGAATCATTACATTAAAGGACTAATTATGAATTGGTGTTTTCTAGCCATAACCCTTCAAGGAGGGCAGGAAGGAAGGGTGGCATATTGATGTGTTGGAACAGGGCCTTATTGTTTGATAAAGACTTGGCTGGTCAAACAAACACTAACCCAGGGTTTTTACCTCTCCCGTGGCTGGTCTGAGTTGTTTTTAACTGAGCTCTGCGGCCAACGTTCCTGCTTATAAAGAGGTACAGGTTTTTATTCTGAGGAATGTTTCTGGAACCACTGCAAGCATTTCAGGAATTCTAGCACTATCTCGGAACACTCCAGGACCTGGTAACACTCCAGGACCTGGTAACACTCCAGGACCAGGTAACACTCCAGGACCTGGTAACACTCCAGGGCCTGGTAACACTCCAGAACCTGGTAACACTCCAGGACCTGGTAACACTCCAGGACCTGGTAACACTCCAGGACCTGGTAACACTCCAGGACCTGGTAACACTCCAGGACCTGGTAACACTCCAGGACCTGGTAACCCTCCAGGACCTGGCAACACTCCAGGACCAGGTAACACTCCAGGACCTGGTAACACTCCAGGACCAGGCAACACTCCAGGATCTGGCCTAACCCAAAGACTTTCTTCTGTCTCCTCCACCATCCTTTACAGCTGGTGTGTGTGTGTGTGTGTGTGTGTGTATATATGTCTGTATGTATGTGTGTGTGTATATATGTGGTCATCTCCACGATGACAGAATGTGTTTTTATTGATCATCTCCACGGTGACAGAGTGTGTTTTTATCGATCATCTCCATGGTGACAGAGTGTGTTTTTATTGGTCATCTCCACGGTGACAGAATGTGTTTTGATTGGTCATCTCCACGGTGACAGAGGTTGTTTTTATCGATCATCTCCACGGTGACAGTGTTGATCATTACTCTAGGCATTATGTTTAGAGGGGGCAGTTATGTTCAGTTTGTGGATATTATGGCAGGGTTAAAAGGGTAGAGGAGCAATCAGATCTTTATCTCTCTATAAGGATAGAGGGGAGATCAGGTCTTTATCTCTCTATAATGGCAGAGGGCAGATCAGATCTTTATCTCTCTATAAGGATAGAGGGGAGATCAGATATTTATCTCTCTATAAGGGTAGAGGGGAGATCAGGTCTTTATCTCTCTAAAAGGGTAGAGGGGAGATCAGGTCTTTATCTCTCTAAAAGGTTAGAGGGGAGATCAGGTCTTTATCTCTCTAAAAGGTTAGAGGGGAGATCAGGTCGTTATCTCTCTAAAAGGGTAGAGGGGAGATCAGATCTTTATCTCTCTAAAAGGGTAGAGGGGAGATCAGCTCTTTATCTCTCTATAAGGGTAGAGGGGAGATCAGGTCTTTATCTCTCTATAAGGATAGAGGGGAGATCAGGTCTTTATCTCTCTAAAAGGTTAGAGGGGAGATCAGGTCTTTATCTCTCTAAAATGGTAGAGGGGAGATCAGATCTGTATCTCTCTATAAGGATAGTAGGGAGATCAGATCTTTATCTCTCTATTAGGATAGTGGGGAGATCAGGTCTTTATCTCTCTATAAGGATAGTAGGGAGATCAGATCTTTATCTCTCTATTAGGATAGAGGGCAGATCAGATCTTTATCTCTCTATAAGGATAGAGGGGAGATCAGATATTTATCTCTCTATAAGGGTAGAGGGGAGATCAGGTCTTTATCTCTCTAAAAGGGTAGAGGGGAGATCAAATATCTCTCTGAAAGGGTAGAGGGGAGATCAGATCTCTCTCTCTGAAAGGGTAGAAGGGAGATCAGGTCTTTTTCTCTCTATAAGGGTAGAGGGGAGATCAGATCTTTATCTCTCTAAAAGGATAGAGGGGAGATCAGATCTTCATCTCTCTAAAAGGATAGAGGGGAGCTCAGATCTCTCTCTCTGAAAGGGTAGAGGGGAGATCAGATCTCTCTCTGAAAGGGTAGAGGGGAGATCAGATCTCTCTCTGAAAGGGTAGAGGGGAGATCAGATCTCTTTCTGAAAGTGTAGATCAAATATCTCTCTTAAAGGGGAGAGGGGAGATCAGATCTCTCTCTGAAAGGGTACAGGGGAGATCAGATCTCTCTCTGACAGGGTAGAGGGGAGATCAGATCTTTGTCTGAAAGGGTAGATCAAATATCTCTCTGAAGTGGTAGAGGAGATATCAGATCTCTCTCTGAAAGGGTAGAGGGGAGATCAGATCTCTCTCTGAAAGGGGAGAGGGGAGATCAGATCTCTCTCTGAAAGGGGAGAGGGGAGATCAGATCTCTTTCTGAAAGTGTAGATCAAATATCTCTCTTAAAGGGGAGAGGGGAGATCAGATCTCTCTCTGAAAGGGTACAGGGGAGATCAGATCTCTCTCTGACAGGGTAGAGGGGAGATCAGATCTCTGTCTGAAAGGGTAGATCAAATATCTCTCTGAAGTGGTAGAGGAGATATCAGATCTCTCTCTGAAAGGGTAGAGGGGAGATCAGGTCTTTTTCTCTCTATAAGGGTAGAGGGGAGATCAGATCTTTATCTCTCTAAAAGGATAGAGGGGAGATCAGATCTTCATCTCTCTAAAAGGATAGAGGGGAGCTCAGATCTCTCTCTCTGAAAGGGTAGAGGGGAGATCAGATCTCTCTCTGAAAGGGTAGAGGGGAGATCAGATCTCTCTCTGAAAGGGTAGAGGGGAGATCAGATCTCTTTCTGAAAGTGTAGATCAAATATCTCTCTTAAAGGGGAGAGGGGAGATCAGATCTCTCTCTGAAAGGGTACAGGGGAGATCAGATCTCTCTCTGACAGGGTAGAGGGGAGATCAGATCTCTGTCTGAAAGGGTAGATCAAATATCTCTCTGAAGTGGTAGAGGAGATATCAGATCTCTCTCTAAAAAGGGTAGAGGGGAGATCAGATCTCTCTCTGAAAGGGGAGAGGGGAGATCAGATCTCTCTCTGAAAGGGGAGAGGGGAGATCAGATCTCTTTCTGAAAGTGTAGATCAAATATCTCTCTTAAAGGGGAGAGGGGAGATCAGATCTCTCTCTGAAAGGGTACAGGGGAGATCAGATCTCTCTCTGACAGGGTAGAGGGGAGATCAGATCTTTGTCTGAAAGGGTAGATCAAATATCTCTCTGAAGTGGTAGAGGAGATATCAGATCTCTCTCTGAAAGGGTAGAGGGGAGATCAGATCTCTCTCTGAAAGGGGAGAGGGGAGATCAGATCTCTCTCTGAAAGGGGAGAGGGGAGATCAGATCTCTCTCTGAATGGGGAGAGGGGAGATCAGATCTCTCTCTGAAAGGGTACATGGGAGATCAGATCTCTCTCTGAAAGGGTAGAGGGGAGATCAGATCTCTCTCTGAAAAGGGAGAGGGGAGATCAGATCTCTCTCTGAAAAGGTACAGGGGAGATCAGATCTCTCTCTGAACGGGTAGAGGGGAGATCAGGTCTCTCTCTGAACGTGTAGAGGGGAGCCTGGGTGTAGGGTTTGCAATCAAAAATACAGATTTTGACCAATGGGTGACATAATACGTTAATTGTCTAGATACTCCCCCGAGAGAACCAAAGGTACAAACCTCATGGGCGCCGAAGACGTGGATGTTGATTAAGGCAGCCCCCCGCACCTGTCTGATTCAGAGGGGTTGGGTTAAATACGGAAGACACATTTCAGTTGAAGGCATTCAGTTGTACAACTGACTAGATATCCCTCTTTACTTTCCCTTTCATGTATATATTATAATCCATTCACATGTTATTGGAATTTATACCATTGTAGGACGGAAAGAATTTAGGCGAGTAAATCAATGGAGGCCAGTGGAAAAAAAGTGGTTATTAATAAATCTGGGAAATAGCATGGCATCAGCGATGATGGACGCTGTGAGAGACGTTAAAGCTAACTGACTAGGCTCACCATTGAACGCGTCATCTTCATCTCGAACCCAGAGGACATAAAATAATATAGAGGTAAGATAGATATTTGAGAAATGACAGTATTATAGTATTGTGTATTGTAGAATTTTCATATTTTAGAATTTGATGTTCATAATAATGAAAAAATGTATTTAATTACAATTTATTTTTGTTCTGTTTCGAGAAGATTTCTCTCAAATAACACTGGAGCATCGAGCGTCCCGCACGTTTTTTGAAATCATTTTCTAAATCTTTCTATATGCAGTTCGGCTCGTTAGTTTTTCCTTTTTTGCGACACGCGGAAACAGCTTTGCAGAGGACCACCACAACATGTCCTGTCTTGAACAGTCGCTGCTAAGAAAGCGGTATCCACTCTGTCAACAGATCTCCATGCTTATCCTCGGACCTCTTAGGTTACTGATGGTATCTTAGAGAAAGACCTCACTGAATAATTCAGAACATGAAGAATCATATTTGTCTTGGTAAAATGCATTTTATAACATCAGGAAGTGAAATTTCATTAGCGAAGGGTGTTTTCACCCATTCTGGGCAGAGTGGGTGGACACTCTACAGTAGGGATCGTCAAGTAGATTTAGCCGCTGGATGATTTTGTCTTGACTGGATGTTTGGGGGGGGGGGGGGGGGGGGCTGAACATAATTACAAGTCATTTGTAGACTGCAAATTGGACCGCAAGTAGACCAAACAGATATAATATTTGACTAAAACATAATCATTTCCAACCTTGCTTACATCTGTATACGATATCACATATACAGTATCTGTGTATTATACGTGGGAATACTTTGGAACAGATATCCTAAATTAAAAACCACTTGGAGTTGATTTGCTGGTGTTTTTACAGTCTTTTATGTCCCCTAACAAATAAAACATTTTGAAATATAAATGATATACAGTATATATATAAAAATCTCAGAAAACTTAAAACTTCACCACCAGTTGGGGTGTTGGGTTAGCTTGGGGAGCTGACAGGTACCTTCCTGTTCCAGGCCTACTAGGTGTTGGGTTAGCTTGGGGAGCTGACAGGTACCTTCCTGTTCCAGGCCTACTAGGTGTTGGGTTAGCTTGGGGAGCTGACAGGTACCTTCCTGTTCCAGGCCTACTAGGTGTTGGGTTAGCTTGGGGAGCTGACAGGTACCTTCCTGTTCCAGACCTACTAGGTGTTGGGTTAGCTTGGGGAGCTGACAGGTACCTTCCTGTTCCAGGCCTACTAGGTGTTGGGTTAGCTTGGGGAGCTGACAGGTACCTTCCTGTTCCAGGCCTACTGGTTTGCTACCTTCCTGTTCAGGCCTACTAGGTGTTGGGTAGCTTGGGGAGCTGACAGGTACCTTCCTGTTCCAGGCCTACTAGGTGTTGGGTTAGCTTGGGGAGCTGACAGGTACCTTCCTGTTCCAGACCTACTAGGTGTTGGGTTAGCTTGGGGAGCTGACAGGTACCTTCCTGTTCCAGGCCTACTAGGTGTTGGGTTAGCTTGGGGAGCTGACAGGTACCTTCCTGTTCCAGGCCTACTAGGTGTTGGGTTAGCTTGGGGAGCTGACAGGTACCTTCCTGTTCCAGGCCTACTAGGTGTTGGGTTAGCTTGGGGAGCTGACAGGTACCTTCCTTTTCCAGGCCTACTAGGTGTTGGGTTAGCTTGGGGAGCTGACAGGTACCTTCCTGTTCCAGGCCTACTAGGTGTTGGGTTAGCTTGGGGAGCTGACAGGTACCTTCCTGTTCCAGGCCTACTAGGTGTTGGGTTAGCTTGGGGAGCTGACAGGTACCTTCCTGTTCCAGGTCTACTAGGTGTTGGGTTAGCTTGGGGAGCTGACAGGTACCTTCCTGTTCCCAGGCCTACTAGGTGTTGGGTTAGCTTGGGGAGCTGACAGGTACCTTCCTGTTCCAGGCCTACTAGGTGTTGGGTTAGCTTGGGGAGCTGACAGGTACCTTCCTGTTCCAGGCCTACTAGGTGTTGGGTTAGCTTGGGGAGCTGACAGGTACCTTCCTGTTCCAGGCCTACTAGGTGTTGGGTTAGCTTGGGGAGCTGACAGGTACCTTCCTGTTCCAGCCTACTAGGTGTTGGGTTAGCTTGGGGAGCTGACAGGTACCTTCCTGTTCCAGGCCTACTAGGTGTTGGGTTAGCTTGGGGAGCTGACAGGTACCTTCCTGTTCCAGGCCTACTAGGTGTTGGGTTAGCTTGGGGAGCTGACAGGTACCTTCCTGTTCCAGGCCTACTAGGTGTTGGGTTAGCTTGGGGAGCTGACAGGTACCTTCCTGTTCCAGGCCTACTAGGTGTTGGGTTAGCTTGGGAGCTGACAGGTACCTTCCTGTTCCAGACCTACTAGGTGTTGGGTTAGCTTGTGGAGCTGACAGGTACCTTCCTGTTCCAGACCTACTAGGTGTTGGGTTAGCTTGGGGAGCTGACAGGTACCTTCCTGTTCCAGGCCTACTAGGTGTTGGGTTAGCTTGGGGAGCTGACAGGTACCTTCCTGTTCCAGCCTACTAGTGTGTTGGGTTAGCTTGGGGAGCTGACAGGTACCTTCCTGTTCCAGACCTACTAAGGTGTTGGGTTACTCTTGGGGTAGCTTGATCAGGTACCTTCCTGTTCCAGGCCTACTAAGGTGTTGGGTTAGCTTGGGGAGCTGACAGGTACCTTCCTGTTCCAGGCCTACTAGGTGTTGGGTTAGCTTGGGGAGCTGACAGGTACCTTCCTGTTCCAGACCTACTAGGTGTTGGGGTTAGCTTGGGGAGGCTGACAGGTACCTTCCTGTTCCAGAGCCTACTAGGTGTTGGGTTAGCTTGGGGAGCTGACAGGTACCTTCCTGTTCCAGGACCTACTAGGTGTGGGTTTAGCTTGGGGAGCTGACAGGTACCTTCCTGTTCCAGGCCTACTAGGTGTTGGGTTAGCTTGGGGAGCTGACAGGTACCTTCCTGTTCCAGGCCTACTAGGTGTTGGGTTAGCTTGGGGAGCTGACAGGTACCTTTCCTGTTCCAGGCCTACTAGGTGTTGGGTTAGCTTGGGAGCGTGACAGGTACCTTCCTGTTCCAGGCCTACTAGGTGTTGGTTAGCTTGGGGAGCTGACAGGTACCTTCCTGTTCCAGGCCTACTAGGTGTTGGGTTAGCTTGGGAGCTGACAGGTACCTTCCTGTTCCAGACCTACTAGGTGTTGGGTTAGCTTGGGGAGCTGACAGGTACCTTCCTGTTC